>NC_142678.1:18296136-18596136 GCF_964200805.1 Pocillopora damicornis
ATAGCTAAGTTAAAAATAAGCTCTAATGTCGCATCTCTTTTGTTATTAAAATACCAAAGAATATGACACCACTTCTAAAAGCAAGTTCTACATTAAATTAGCAATTCAAAAACCTTGGATATGGTGAAGGAAATGAAAGATGAAGTTGTTTCTTTGTCATGGGAAAATGAAGCTTTTTGTATGAAAATTAGCGCAGAAAAAAACCCGCTTTTATACTTTGAACTGTTGACGTCGTTTGAGAGTTATTAGTGTCTAAACTGGTCTTTTTGTCCAAATTGTCTTGCTATTTTGAATAATGGTTATGGCTTTAATTGAAAAAAACTACAGGACAAGGAACATTTTGTAATATATATTAATTAATGTCAAGCAGGCTCGGAAACGTAGGTCTTTAATTAAAAGGGAATTATCATTCACGACTTCAGGGACAAAGAATTTGGGGCAGCAGCTTGAACGAAAGAAGAAAGTTTTTCCTTCGAGGAATATGGGTGGATGTTTTCCATGGAAGAGTGTATTTGCTCGGTTTGTAGACTATCGCGTTGTTACCACCACATTGTTTGTTATATCTTCAGTGGGTAAGTTGTTTTTTATTCTCAGGTGTTCAAGTTTATAATTTTTATCAGGCATCGTGTGTATTTGGGCTGCGAAACTGTTTTTGAACGGGAAATAACTTCAAGCGGCGTTATATTTTGAGAACCTTCTTACCTGATGTTAAAAGGTTTTTAAACATCAGACACTGCCAATTTGGGGCTCGTTTTTTAGATTAAGCCTTTTTACTGATTCAAATAATATCCAGTCTTGCTACCGAAATAATTCCCTAATAATCTTTAAGATTAGCATTATAGGGATCTACTGCACACCTCAGTAGAGCAAGAAGGAAAAATATACGGACAAAGTTTTGATAAACGAATTCGAGTTCCTCTAACTCTAGATGATAGATGGAAGATAACGGAAGAGGGCTCTTACTTGCCATGTTGGGGAGCCTTCGTTTCATTTCTGCTACATGATGTTGCGTTATTTTCTAGCAAAATAGTAATCCTGAAAACTTGAATAATTTTGAATACGAGAGTACTTTTAATTCGTAATTTCTCTAAAATTCATTTTGATTACAGACTGTGGGCAGACGAGTTGGAGACAAACAATTTATTAAAACAAATAAAAGGCTTTTTGACTCTACTCTTACGAATGCCAAAGAGCCCGACTGTACATTGAGAAAATTTGCTAATAATGCAAAAAGCAGACTGAGGTAGACAGCTGTTGTCGTGAGCAGTTGTCTTTGTTAGGTTTAGATATGTCATTATCAATCGCAAACGAGCCTGCAAAGCCAGAAATGATACAACTTGACAATAGCACTGCTGTGATGGAACATCAACTTTTTTTTTGTCTACTCGTAATTATTTTTTGTAAGAATACATTTTACAAACTTTTTTAGTTTCGCGATTTCAATATGGGAAAATTAAAACGACGGCACTAATTAATCAACATCACTTTCATGTTCCAAAATAATCTCAGTCGTCTACACTACGTACACTTTCTACATTATCAACATGATGGTAGGACAAATAGTTAGAAAATAAACTTGTTTCTGAATGTCTTATTAGAATCTCGTGTATATCAAGAAAAAGTTTTTACTCCGTTTCCAAGAAAGAAACAACAATCATGTTCGCCGAGCGATAAAACAATCAAACGACCGCGAGGGAGCTTAGCTAATGCAATAGCAGTGGCAGATCTAGATTACGGGTAAGGAGGGTGTGAACGTCCCCCCTTCCCCACTTTTTGAAGGTTAGACCGCTGTTACTTCGTCCCTGGCTTTAAAAAAACCTCATACTTGTCTCTCATTCGTGCAAAAAGTCGATGACGTGAGTGAAAGCGGTCGTGGATCGTTCGAGAAGTAATTTCCCCCCCTCCCCCCCACCCCTTTCCCACACAGGCAAATTTATTGATCCACCATTGAATTATGTACGTATCTTTTAACCAAGAGGGATTCAATATTTCACGTGTTTTCAAGAGAAGTCACTTAAGCTGAGTCTATGTTTCTAGCACTATTGTCTCAGTGCTGAAAGGATACAAGGAAAATTTGACAGAATTACAAAAAACAAATAACTAAAAATCTAATGGGAATTCTGAAGATTGCACGAAAGACGTTTCTACATAGGTGTCCTAATATATGATGATTTAAGTAGCTTTAGCTCATAAAACGGAAAAGACCTCTCAAAAAACCCTAAGTACTGACTCTAAGAAATTCCTCCTCCGTAAAGAAAGAGGGTCTACGTGACTAAAGTCATAGTTCAATTTTTCCCCATTTTTGAGCTGAAAGTTAAAAGTTCTCGCTTCTTTGGATCTTGTTAAGAAATTTCCTCTTTTTTTCGGCATATTCTTTCAGGGGATATTTTTCAGATTTAAAAAACAGTGATGTTGAAGAAGATGACAGTTATCTTCAAGTTACATCTATGCTAATACCGTAACTTTATCGATCTCAAAGCAATATGCAACCATTGTTTTCAAGTAAATCGTTCACTGCTGATATTACTTTTGATCATGTTTTTCAAGTTTTTGATAGTTACATTTATTTCCTCGGTATTATTTTAATTTCACGCTTGAAAGGTTCATAATATGTTGTTAATCATGTGCTAAAATCTTGGGTTTAAATGTGGCATTCTATTTTCTACTCATCTAGGGTTGTGCCAAATTATGAAATAGCATTCTCTTCACGCACGGCTGTACCTACATACATATAAGGATGCACTTGCTCCAAAATTCTTGACTAGTCAAGCCGCGAGTTCGTATTCCTAAACTTTCCGACATTGTATCAAAGAGACAAGCGAAGAAATTTCCACCAGTACACCCGAGTCTTTTAATGGTATTACTTTGCGTTAAAATAACAATATATTGAATGATCAAAACCGTTCTTTTAATGAAGCTCAGACCTCTTTTATAAATTAGGTTTTTTGACTTTTTGTGCCTTTATTTTACTAAATAAGCGAATTTTCCTCGACAACTTGCCAAAAGAAGCGATTTTTCGTTGAAAGTTTGACATAAGTCAGATAAATGGTACTCACTCAAAAAAAAAGTCATCGAGTCGCCTATGTTAGTAAAGAACTGGTTCATTTTACTAGCTGCGCGTATATCGAGGTATGAATGCACCTAGGAGGTTTGTTGAACACTCGAGACGCTAGGGTTGGTTGTGGGTGCGCCTCGAGCGGGTGACCGCTTAATGCAGGTTTGATCGAAGGTTTCATTTATACCATGATACTCTTTCATGGGTGAACTCAGAGGCCTATTCAGCTTGATTGTTTTTTAATAGAAAGGCAACTCTGGAGTTCAGAGTTCTTACGGTGACGCAAAACCCGATTACACTAATTGCTACATGCGCTGAAACATAAAACTTACAGTTTGTGGTGAGAATAAAAAACATTGGAACAGCTGGGCTCCCACCACTTCGCACATTAGCATTTTAAAAAATTATATTTTTCGCATGATCCATTAAAGGCAATTTACGTTCTTAACATGACGTAAAGTTTCCTGGGTATGCTTTTTGATTGTTGTTTATCGGGAATATTGTTCTTGATGTAATTTATACGAATCAGCAGTTCTTTATTTATTATATATTTTGTTTTCCAAATAAAACTATGCTTTCAAATAAGTTTTCAGGTTCAAGAGATTGAATCAGACAAATGGTTCTTAGATTTCTACGTATCAGCAATTTTATTTTTTTAACTATCTCATAACATATTCTGACATATCCTGAAATGTGTGACAAGGCCTTTGGCTAGATGACTGTTCCATTCGATGTTTATTTCTGTCTGTATACATTGCTGACAAAGCTTATTTGTAAGAAAACGACCTGATTCCGGATATTTGCTGGGAATGTGATTTTTCTCTTGGAAAATGACGAGTAAATACAATGGCGCGTTAGACAAAGTTAAAATGGATGTGACTTCCCGTCGTGGCTTTAATGACCATGTGGAAATGAATAGCTATTTAGGTCGTTCCCCACCAATAATAGTCGTTGACGGATTCTTTTGAAACTTTCCTTGAATGTACCCAAATAGTCCTGCTTCGAAAAATTCATTAAAGGAAAAAAGTGTTCGCATAGGAGTTATGATGGGTCAACCTTGCCCAATTCATTTTTGCGCCATGTGTTATTTCATCGGTTTACAGTACATCCTGCGCAAGTTGGAAGCAAGGGTTTTAAAAATGATACTTGAATAAAATACTCGAAAGGGAAAAGTCACAAACGTATGGAAAAACGTAATACATAACATAAGAGAAAATTGCACCGCAGTTTTGAAGAACGCTTTAACTGCTATATTCTTGTTTTCAACGGATCAATTTGCTTTTAATTTTTCCCTTCTTCAAAATTTTGCAATAAAAGATATAGTTCTCCGTGTCACTTAAAGAGTAAAAGACCAAAGTGTCTGTTAAATACTTTCATTGATTGAGGGAATACAAGAACTCAATACGTGATTAGGAAGCACGCGTGCCTATTCGAAAAGAACCATGGTTGGATATTATGCACAGTAAAGGAAGCGCAACACCATACTGAGGAATTGATAGAAGCATTCATCTCATTATTCAGCTTACATATTATTATAAAGTCTTTTTTTAAGGAATGACGCCTAACGACGACTAGAAAGATTGAGCATCATTAATCATGCGCCTCAAAATCTGTTATCATGGTATTGAACATAATTTGAAACAAATCTGAGAATGTCTAATTATTTGTATTTTTAGATTTTCAACACAATCAGCGGTAAATTTTATTTACTATCTACGGCCTATTCGCTAAAAGTTTCGGATGAACGATTTTGGTTCGCATTTTTCAAAACAACTCTTTTAACATCCAGTTACTTCTCCATCCAGGCATAATATTTCCATTTATGTTCAAAACTGTGTTTCTCCCGCAGTTTGATTTTGCCCAGTTTGATTGTCACGTCGCGATTATAAATCTGTCAGCCTCTAGTGGGTTCCATTCCATTGCGCTGAGTATTATGCGCTATCGTAATTGGTTGATGTTTAGCTTGTTTCATTCAACTTTCGTTCGTGAAATAGATGCTAAAAATCGTTGAATCCAACATTGAAGCCGGCCATGAGGAGGGAATAAAAACATAATGACCAGGTGATCTTTCTGCAGAAGCATTTAGAATATAACCTGTCAGTGTTTCTGTTGAGGTTGAAAAAGGAGTTTGTGTCACATCCACCAGAAGATAGGTACCTTCTCATACTCTAAAGAGATTCCCTCGCCCTTCCTCTCCCAGCTAAGCAAAATTTTCGGCAATGAGCCAAAAAATCCTTGAAATTGTGCTTAGTTATAACAAGTATTTGCTTAAAAGAAAAAAGCGAGTTTAGTAAAAAAATTTTACGAAAAGATCAGCATTAATAAACGTGATCGACCAATTTACGAAATTGCAATTCAGGGTTCACTTTTAACAGATTGTTCACCCCTCAGAACTTGGGGAATCTCTACCGTGTCGAATAATCTGACTGTAAATTGCTTTTTTTTCTGCTTGCTTTCCGACGTTTTCAAACGTGTATCTATGAATTTTCAGTTTTGTTCTTCTATTTCCAAAGATTTCACTTTGAATGAAAATCATTAACCCTCTGACCATATAAAAAGGGAAGAAATTTTTTAAGGCGACTGCTTTCTTTGCTACTGACATTGTAAGTACCTGATTGTCTATGTTTGCGCGATATGTCCATGTCTACGTATGATCCTCGGCTAAATCTTTAAGTGTCGCTAAATCGCAATGGTTCTGATCCAACAAAATTGTTCCCTCTCTTGTTTGATAAAAATATACTAGCATGGACTTGCGCACTTTGCTCTACCAAAAACTTAGCATTCATGGGTCTCAAGGCTCAAAGGCATATCATCTCAGTCTAGTTTTTTGAACTGTAAACGATCCATTACTTTTGAAGTAACAGTACGCATTTCAGCCTACATTTCAGATATACAGACAGGTTCAATAACAAAATACTGAGGCATCCGGGTGATAAGATAAAACAAATCATCAATGAGGTAGCTGTTTTCGGTAGAGGTTTCAAAGATAAAAAAAAAAATCCTTGCTTAGGGTTAGGGAAGTGGTAAAATGACAGTTTCGCATAGGGTTGGTTTATTCATTGTCTCGTGCGGTGTGAATGTTTATTTTTTGATCAGAAAGGACTTAAAGCTAGATATATCGGATCAATCTCTTTAAGGGATTCATGAATAAATATTTACATCGGTTTTCCTTTCGGCACCATAAAAGAGCGATTACCTACTCTAGGTTTTCATCCTGCCGCCTAACTCCTTATTAAGAAAGAAAAACACCCACAGAATGGAGCGACATAATTATCAGTCCCAAATAAAAGTAAATCTCTTTTTTTCCTTTCAGTCGAGGCCTCGTGCTGCTTTGAGGGCAGAATCTTCCTAAATTATAATTTTGGGAAAATATTGAGAAAAGGAATACCTAAATTAACAAAAGTTTAATATGGAACAAACACATCGGACATCAACTTAAAATAATTGCTTTCAGCGTATTCTGTGCTCTTCGTTATACTGCGACAGACGCGGAGCTCTATTCGTGAGCATCACGTCCGTATTTAGTTTAAAAGTGACGCGTTTATCAGATTATAATTAATACATATTAGCATATAGATGGGAAGAAAGCGTGGTAGGCTTCCCTTGAACATTTTTAGCTGCAGTAAATTGGTCGTTATAACAGCATGAAAGCCACGCGAAGATGAATCAGTGGCTAGCCTGGCAAAACCATCTACAACAAAATCCTGAGAAGACATTACTGAAAATTGAATTCGTGAAAAAACTGCTGGAAGAGTAAGGATAACTTGTGGTTCGCAGCTGTTATGGACAACAATAAGAGTCGCTATCTCAGAACACACTTAGAAAGCTTTCTTCTCTACTCTTTTTTACTTTTGATGAATCGAGGTATGTTTAGCGGAGCGTTCTATTAACCCGACGTACACCATACATCTATAATTCTTCCTCATTTGATTGAAGGAACAGGGAAATTTTTTTTCCATTAGAGATTTTTTTGCCATCTGCCGTTCAGAAACGCGTTTGATGTAGGAAAATATGTGTAAATTTTTTTCAATCAAGACTAACTTTAAAAGGTTCTTCGTGCCGTTAGAGGCTTCGTAACTGTAAAAATATTTAAACACATAAAGCCTAACTGAATTATCTTGATGGGGTCAGCAAGGAAGACTTTATTAAATCCAGTGGGGTCGTATAGTAAGTTGTTTTTATGCTATGCTGTGTTTTTCTCCAACAGAACACTTATATTCATTCTTACGATCAGAGCCAGGTCGATCACAAACTACCACTGAACAGTAATAATTTCCCCTGACGTTGCAATTATTCAAAATTTTCGTCGGTTCCCCAGAAATGTACCTTATGTGAGTTTCTCATGAGGTGTTTAACTTGCATCCCCACATACTAACCAATCTGCATAAACAAACATCAGGACGTTTTAATACATTTTTTTTCCATCAATATAAGTAATGGATCTCACACTTTCAGAAATTTCTACAATACGGAAGTAAAAAAAAATTTTTAAAAAATGGGATAATGGTCTTTACTGTCGGAAACCAGAAACTTGCTTCCGTATCATTTCGTATCTTCTGTTTTTTAATAAGGGAAGGACGCATCTATTCAGGTTGCGTCAAAAAAAAAATACAAAAACGCGTTTTGTCGTTGATGTCATGGACTAAAAGAAATAAATCATCAAAGGACTCGAAAAAAACTGCGGAATTGCGTGTAAAGATCAGAAGAATCAACGTTATGATTTGATCTCTGCTAGATGCTTACGAGAAAATTTTGCAATATTGGGAATTCTTCTACTTTTCCCATAACAGGTGTCTCATCTGCAGCAAACTCAAACTGCGAAATAAAGTCTTCTTGCGGAGCCGACTGCCAATATGCTAATCGAACTACAGTGGATCCAGGCTCTTACATAACATTTGACTGCACGGTTTCCTCAGAAGCGGCAGAAAACATAACCTGGGAACAAGCAAAGAAGCTAGCTGGAAAAGGAGATGGCACATCAGATCTAGCTTTACAGGAGAGTTCCCAAAACATTTCATGCAAGTGTACCAAGATATTCTTCACACGTAGGTATCAGTCTCGTTATGGTTGTAGAGGCGTATACTGTAGCGAAGGGCGTGGGTCAAGTTACGTGATTATTCAAACTGTTTTGTTGTCAGAACAAATATAAAAAGCACACTGGTACAAAGTTGAAGAAATTTTCCCCGATAAATGGTTAATGCTTAAAACTAGCCTTATCACCAAACGTTTCATTTACCCACCGACACAGCCCATCAGTTTCCCTAGAAACCAATAATCTCAGACATAGCATGGGATGTTATTGTCTTCGTTTCTTCAGGCAAACTTAAGATAGACGAGCATACGGAATCTCCCTATATAATCCAACAAGGGGAACGACCTTATTTGAAGTGTATTTTCTCGGGATGGCCACTCCCGCCCGTAGCTAATTGGTTCAGGGAAGAGAAGCTAATCACTAACGAGTCAAAAGCAGTTTATCAGTTGGACAGGATCTTAGGGAAGGAAGGAAATAAAACTCTCCACAGCAGTCTCAATTTTCAAGTTGCACGCGAGGACCAGGCAGGATTCTATAAGTGCAATGCTACAAACAGCATTCCAGGCTGGTCAAGCAGTAAATCTAAAATGATACAGACGATATACCAGTGTAAGTATAGGGTTAAAATCCATTCCGTTTTGAAATGTAGTATAGGATTTCTCAGTTTAAGAGTTACTCAGGTTTTCTCCACTCGTTACGCTCAATTTCGATTGCTCGAAGTGAGCCGAACTTTATCCCAGTTTGGTGTGGCAAATTTTGATCTGAATTTCCTGAAATTGGAGTAATTAAGTATTATTAATTGAGTTGATAACGTAAATTGGCTACCATAAATGAAAGAATTTTAAAGCTGAGTCAGAGCGATGACAAAGGGTTAACACCTTGAAACGTCAGCTTTAAAACTCTTTTATGGTGGCCAATTTACGTTATCAACTCAATTGATAATACTTAATTACCCTGTTATGCTCTCTCACCGACCCAGCTCCACAGTTTCTTTAGAAACCAACTCCCTTTGTTACCTGAAATTAGTTTCTCTCTGATCTGCTTGCAGCTACTTCTTCCTACTTACGCTTGCTGTAAGTAAGGTCCTTTATTTGAACACAATGAGAATGAAAGCATTACATGCTTGAGGGGTCGTGTGTAACTAGCTAATTGCTGAGTAACCTCCGTGTAAAAGTGGATAAAATATATATGATGAATAATGAAAAACAAGTATAGGACAATACAAAATGTACTTTTTTAATTTAAGATAATTTAAAATTCCGGATCTGACATCTTCTTCGCTACTGACTGTGCGGTTAAGCTGGTAAATCTGATTTCCCTAAAAGTGGGATCAGATTTCACTTTTCTATAAAATAGCTTAACTACAAGAGTCATTGAAATTATCTGAGCCAAAATTCCAACCAAAGCGCTTTTATAACGAATAATTTACAGGATCTGTTATAGACGCGCCTCTATAACTGTTGGTTGTAAAGCTTTAGTTTGGTAGCCTACGATTACCTTTCACGTACCACATGAGCGAGGGTGGACCTGTAATAGATTGTCTCCAAGTGGACAAACACCATTTAGAATTTCTTTTCTAGAAGTCCTGACGCTTCTGCCTCCATACAATCCACATCGATACAACCAACTCAACAGTAGGGAATCTTTTTCCTTCATAGGTCCACACGCGCAAGACCCAATTGTCGAACACTTGGAAGTTCTCGCGCGCAAATCTTTTAATACAACGTTGATCTGCTTGGTTTATGAATCCGAGGAAGGTTGTCCAGATGACTTACGATGGTACGCCAATGGGCGGCCTCTGAGAAATAGTGGAAAGTACGAAATATTAGAGAAGAAAACTCAATCCAAGTGCAAGAGAGAATTTAGATTGACCATTTTTAACGTTACGAAAAATGATGAAGGAAATTACAGCTGTCACTGGATATGCGAATACTTTGATGATAAGATAGCTACCATTAAGTTGAAAGTATCTGTTGAGTCTATCACTGGTAAGAGTTTTCATGTTAGTCTATTATCATCAGTCTCCTAAGACTCGTTAACTTTCTTTAAGTTTCGCCTCTATCTTTATTGTTGTTTTCATATGGGTAATCTTTCGATCTAAATGCTTTCGGGAAAAACGTTTTTCTCAAATTTCTCAATTTTACATCTTGAGTACGAAGCTTATCTTTATGTCAGTGAGTGTTTTATGTCAGTTTTTCTTCTTTGGAAAATGTGTAGCTGCTGTTACCATCAAAATTTACCGCTACGATTCTCATATTGATCGCCATGAAAGATTAAAAATGGCTTTTCCGTTTTAAAACATTTGCTTAGTTAAATGGGCAAATATAGGTATTGTGGAACTGATGAAGTCACTAACCCAGTTATGTAAAACCAACCTCTACAACAAGTAAATAAAGAGGTTAGTTACGCTCAGTGTGGTGCAGAAACTGTTGAAACCTGGAAAACCACTCGATAGTTTTTGAAAACCCAAGGTTACGTAGAAACTGCGTTTTCTGGGAAGAAATCTTTGATCCCCCTAACCCACCCTACAGAGCAACTTCGCTCTTCTATTAGAATGTACTAAAACGATGAATACCGTTGAAGTCGCGCTATGGTTGTCTACTAAAACTCGGAATATCCTTTGGTAATCACCTATGAGTTACGCGCGCGGGATTTGCACCCGGAAGTATTTTAATCGTTGCGGGAATAAATGAGTTAAAATCATCTTTTTGTGCTATATAATCTCAATTTTTTAGTATTAACATAATAAACAACTATTTACTCCGGTGTTGGTGGCTTGCGAAGGATATTTACCGCGGCGCTTCGTGGATCGGTGAATATCCACCATTAGCCACCTCCATTTCGGTGAGTAGTTGTTAATTATTATTACTTAGATTAATAAGAATACTTTGGCAGGCCTCAAAGTACGAAGTCTACGAATGGGGCATTACTTTATTCCATGCCTTTGTTTTTTAGCTTCTCAGTCACCTAGAGCGAGTGCATTTTGTGCATGAAAGGGCGGTTTCGATGTCTTTTTTTCGTTGAGCATTCTGTAATTTTCATTCCATTATTCAGACCCACCAACAGTGGTTAACGTTTTGACTGGCCCCTTATATCCACTTTCAGGTCAGTAAATAATAGATATTACATGGTGAAGTAGAATAATAAATGATGACCTATACATAAGAATAACGTTATAAGAAATAATCGGCCATGAATCTTAGAACGTTTCGAATTTAAAATTGGGAATTAAATAAACAAATATCAGTAACTTTCTGTAAATCGATAGTTGCATGCCTCAGTCATTGCGTACACAGGCCATAGGACAGTGTCAGTAACAACAACCTTTTTTTGCTATTTCTATTACAAAATTACAAAACTTGATTTAGACCCCATGGTAGATTATCACCTTACAAAGAAATATGTTATTGCTCAACAGTACTCCGAAATCCTAGTTTCAACAGATCATAAAACGTTTTTTAAGTTGTGGTTACTTTGAGTAGACAATCAACTTGTATGTGTATAAAGGTGTACTAGGAAGGATCATGGTTTTTTTAATCAAGCCATTATTTGTTGTATGGTTTTATTTATCTGCAGGACAGCGCAAAAAGTGGCTATTGCCGATCATTATTCTGGCAGCGGTAAGTGGCGTTGCTATTTTCATGGCAGCCGTGCGGTTCGGAGTGAAAAAGAAGTGGACATCATCTTACGAACTTGAAAAGTGTAAGTTAGGAATATATTAAACCAAAGTTGGTCGAGTGATGAATATTCAGGATCGTAAGAATCAAATATCAACCTGCAACCTGTCTTTACATCCTCTTTAAGGGACTGGTCATTATTTTCTCACTCACCGTTGTAATATTCTTATGATCCTTTCCACACCTCATTGGCAGTTTCAAGAAATTTAGCACTCAGTTGTCTATATTC
Source organism: Pocillopora damicornis (assembly GCF_964200805.1). NCBI lineage: Eukaryota > Metazoa > Cnidaria > Anthozoa > Scleractinia > Pocilloporidae > Pocillopora > Pocillopora damicornis. The sequence continues at coordinate 18,308,130 of NC_142678.1, forward strand.
CCTTTTTAAAACTCTATTCGTGACGACGATCACCCCTCCGTTACTCCAGAAGATCTTGTGATCCCCCAACCCCCCCCCCCTCCACCCACCGCAAGATAAACCTCCGACCCACCTTGGCAATAAAGAGTGACGGGTTCTTTTGATTCATTCGTGTAATGTTTTTCCTTATGAAAAAATACATTGACTCTAGAGAACCGGCTAACATCGTCAATCTTGTAAGTTTACTGTGAAAAAAAAAAAATTCCCGGCGTATACAGTTAGATGTTGGAGTGTTATTCATCACTGTAAGTGTCAGAATGCACCACATCTCAAAAAACTCCTCAAACTGGGTCTGAAAAGTGAAGCTCAACAACGGCAGTTATATTCGCTAAAACCGTGTAAAATTTGCCTGGGTATTGACTCCTGTGGAAACTGTAAAAATCCTTCATATTATTCCCCCAAATAAAATTATGGCCCCCGAACCAAAGCACACCTTCCCCTCATTCTCTGAGCAAAGCTCCGCCGATAATGTCCGTGGTTAGATGCTAACTTTTACAGCTGAATAGGTTCTAGGGCCATTATTTTCTTTTTGCTTATAGGTGGATTCAATGATGAGGTGTTGAAAAATCAACTTTTTGTCAGCTACAGCTCAAAAGACGTTTCCTGGGTCAATGAGTATCTCATATCACTTCTTGAGAAACACTCAATAGCCTACAGCATTCATAGCCGGGACTTTGAACTTGGCAAGCCCATCGTTCAAAATATGGCGGACAATGTTTACGGTAGCCGTCAAGTAGTAATTGTCTTATCACAGAATTACCTTGCCAGTAACTTTTGCCGTGAGGAGCTACACATGGCTTTTCAGAGGGGGATGGACACGGGAGATTCTTCTGTGATTCTTGTAATGATCAATAACTTGAGGAAGAAGCAACTGCCTGCAGCCTTAAGAGACAAGCGTCTGTTGGAGTTTGAGAAGCACAACAAGAAGCAAGAGTGGGAAGAGAAAATTCTAAGCGAGATTTTAGATTGGAAGACAGACAATGTTTAAAGAAGTTAGTGTGTTAACCAATTTTTAAATTCTAGAAACCTTCATTGGGCCGGCTAAATTAGCTTGAAGATTTTTTTTTTTCAATTTTTATTCTGATGCCGGATGGCATAAGTTAACAGCGCGAGAGGTTCATGAATTATCTCTCAGTCCCATGCTCAAATCATTGAAGTATGGGTGAAATTGTTCAGCCGCCATTAGATTATTCAACGAGAGGAATCGTAATTGAGGGCCAAACTGTTTTGATTGGTTGGCGTCAGGACCCACTGACCTCATCCCAGTCTACATATCTGGACATCGTCGTCTTTCCACATTTATCCACCGCCATATGACGCGAGGTATTCACTTCCGTAAACTTCCAGTTAGCATTTGCTTACGGTTTTTCACTGCATCATATGAAGTGATTTTCAGCTGATGAATATGCAATTGATTCAAAACTCTTTTGCATAAGTTGATTGAGGTGATTAGTACAGATAAGCAGTGGCTGTTTATGACACGATCCTTTTAATTGAGAAGTAAAATAGCAAGGCAGAGTTACTGGCGTGGGTGTACTTTTTTTACGTTCTTTTCTCTCCCTTGAGCCGTTCGGCTTGGTATTTGTACCTACTAACTCCTTGAGGGGCAATGGACGCAAAGGTCCAGAAGAAGGCATCACACGGCGGAGCCAGTGAGAAAGGAAAACGAGCAAACCGCTCAACCCTTTCCTCTTTGGCATCAGTACGCAAGTTCTTCACACTGTTCTCTTTACAGTTCCTACGAAGAATTTGTCAAACAATCAAGTGCTTCTTTAGTTCAAGATAGCCCTTTATTCTCATGACACTCATGTTTGATTCAGGGGTAACACTGTTTGGGAGAAATTAGATGCTTATCGCTCTAAGGACTCTTGGGGTGTAAATTGTCAAAGCGCAGAAAGTCGCCATTGGTTTTTAGTTTGCATCTGATTGATCGAAAGGGTGGTGACGAAATTGAAGCATACCTGGTCATTCTCGACTCTCGAGAATGATCCAAAGTCTTGAAAAGGGACTTACATTTAAGACACTCAAACTTTTAATTATAGTTCGTTTAACATGTTTAGAAGAGCTCGTTCATTTGTCGACAATTGGTTGAAACACGAGATCGATGACAGCAAACTTTAACACTTCAATAGACTTCCAAAGCAACATAAGCCACGAGTCCGAATTCATCGTATCTTTAAGACATCTGGCTAATTCTACTAATCCTTGTCTGTCCATAGGACTTCCTTCGGAGGTCTTTTTTAACTTTTTAAACCAGTTGTTTCATTTCTGGCCAGTACTCACTGTGGATCCTTTAATATTTTACCACAATTGTATACACCGGCTCGTCAAGTTGAAAATTTCATTATTGAATTTTTGTTCGAGTTTTGATTGGAAAATTATCCAATCTTTATCACACAAACATACGTAGGTTAGAATGACTGTTATGGCTGCTAGCGTTTGTTTTGTTTCCTTTTCGTGACTCCCTTTGTTAAACTTTAGGCGAGGGTGGGATATTGGCAAACCAGTATGCCGACAGTCATGTTCATTTAGTTCGATTAAGAATTGCCCTGAATGTCCGAGCGTCCCTAACATTGTCCATCATCTGACCTCCGATTTTTACTTGAAAAAATCATTACAAAGAGCGAAAAACTCATCGGATCCTTTAACTATTTCTATTTCTTGTTTCGTATATTAATTGATACAAAAATACGGAGTTCCTCCAAGAAAAACGCACTCCAAATCAATCTGCATTCTGGAGTGCGTCACTCGCTTATTCATTCTTCATTATGACCACATGCACCTTTTCGCTCGAGCTCTTGTCCTCTTGTGAAAGTTCTTCAAACAGTGTTTAACTCGCAGACGAGACAAATAAGAAAAGTGTAATTTATTGTTATCAACTGAGTTGAAAACGTAAACTGGCCACCCTAAAGAGTTAAAAGGCTGACGTTTCGAGCATTAGTCCTTCGTCAGAGCGATGATAAAAGTGTCTCTTGAGAGAGTTATCATAGAGAGTTACATTTCTGTTTCTGAATTGACCGGAACCGAGACTAAAATTTTTGATTTGAAGAGTAAATAGATGACGTTTTCAAATCTTCGGTGTGATTCTATATTTGGAATTTTTTTTGTCACAACCGTTCTGACCAATCCTGTGTCCAACCTGTCCGCCAGCTACACTGTAGTCTCGTGAGAAGTGCCTCCCCAAGAAACTCCCATTGGAGTCTTTGTCAGTGCCATTTCCAACTTCATGTTTTCACTCCATACATAGGATTCATAAAGGTCGTGGTTGTTGGCTTAAAGATCGGATTTTCTGCCTGTTTTTTTAGACAAAAGGATAGGGAATGCCACAGTATTATTTCACATGACCACAGTGCTAATATGATTGACTAAAGGACTGATTACTTGACTGGTTGACTGACTAATAGATTGACTGCCTGATTCTCTAATAAACAAACTGACTGACTGACTCAGTAACTGACTGACGGATTGACTGACTCAGTGTTTGATACATTGATTGGCTGACTGTTTAACTGAATTTTTGACCGACTCTCTCATTGAGTGACTCACTTATTGCCTGACTTACTGATTGAAAGATCAATTAGCAAACTGAATGACTCACTGACTAACCAACCGACTTCCTGATGATTGACCGACTGGAAAACTTGACTGTCTAATAAACTGGTTGACAGAATAAACGATCCACCGTCTAACTAATTGGCTGATTGACTGAGCGATTGAGAAATTGACTGATCGATTGTCCAACTGACTAGCTGAGCAGCTGATGCACGGTCTGGTTACTGATTGACTTACTTCCGAAAAACTGAATGGCTGAGTGAATAACCGACTGGCTGGTTGACTGACTAAATGACTGGCTGATTGACTGATTGACTGAATGACTGACTGGTTGACTGGCTGACCAGCTAATTGGCTAATTGAATAACTGACTGAGTGACCGACTGGCTGACGGACTAATTGTCTAATTGATCAACTGACTGACTGACTGAATGGCTGGTTGACTGACTGACTGACTGACTGACTAACTGACTTAAGGAGTGACTGACTCGACGAGCGACCGATTGAGGAATGACTGACTGATTAACTGACCAACCTACTGGCTAACTTACTGACTGACTGAGTGGCTGATTGAATCAAAGATAGACTTGCTCACTCACTGATTGAATAACTGACTAACTTAGCATGCGAAAGAACAAATGGAACACTACAATGTTTCCACCTTCATTGTTAAAATGAAATGATCTATTTTTTTGAAAACAGCAACAAATGTTATTAAAAAGACATACCATGACACATTTTGCTTTCTGTTGTTCCTTTTCAAATTTGGCAAATGCTCGCCGGTCCTGAAGATAGAAAGACAACTTGCAAATTTAAATAATGAAGAGAAAAGGTGAGGTTATTGTATTAACCCTTAATAAGGCAATAATGAGCCAAATCGAAGGGTTTCATCGCTTTAATTTTTGGTTTTTTAATTTTCCCGGTCTCAAACATTGCAAACCACTTTATCCATAAATTAAGGAAGTGAACTGGGGCGCTGCGTCGTAGGGGGCCGGGGATTACAAAATAATTTGGTCTTATGATCTTTCTTATGATAGCGTGAATTGGCCACCGTAAAGAGATTCTTAAGCCTGACGGATTTACACTGACCACGGGCTAACGCTCGAAACCTCAGCTTTGTAGTCTCTTTACGGTCGCCAAGTCACATAACCAACTCAGTTAGTACTACGGTTCGTCCTAAGTGATGAAGAATAATTAACTCGTTCAACATGAATTATTGAGCTAGATATCTGAGGGAAGACAATTCCTCTTTTCTGTACCCTGGCTGTGCTTCATTAAGACAAGTGCTTGTAGTTTCAGGATTAATTTAAGACTTGTGGATTACAGATTCACAGATTAATCAGCGGACTAATTGCTACTGTTGTGTTTCGTCCGACGATTAACGCGTCATTTCGAACTGAGTGATTAGTTGACTAGCAATAGCAATTTTTGCCGAGCAAGGGACGAGGTGATTACCAAACGTCTGAGAAATAACCAAAGGAAATCAGCTGTTGACGGCAAATAGTCGTTTCACGCCGAATGCTGCCCTATAAAATTGTAATGAGAGTACAAGTGACCGATACTCTCACCTGTACCGTTGCTAACACTCTCCATATCAGCAAGAGAGCTAAGGCAACAGCGAGAACGGCTCCTATCACGCCTAGAATCACCAACAGGGCCTTCATCTCTGATGGACAGTCTAAAAGAAAAAAAATTATCGTACAGTTGGGCCCAGTTGTTTAAAAGGCGGTTGGCGACAATCCAGGTTTAGAAGCGTACATTGGGGATAACATTTTGAGGAGTTCACCTTAGCCAGAGACAAAACTGAAGTAAAAATATAAATAAATAATTTGAAACTGTCTGCAAAGCTCCAAAACTAAATCTAAATTTTTTAGCTAGTCCTTGGTTGGCTTAATCGCTCTTTGAACAACCTGGCCCAGGTCGTTTCCACAGAGTCAATCAGGGGTACACAGAGTAAAGGGAATAAGTGTCTAAGTTAAGTATTATCAATGAGTTGATTACGTAAATTGGCCACAGCTTTTAAACTCTCTACGATAACCAATTCACGTTATCAACTCGTCGATAATACTTAATTACCCAGGGGTACACATAGACTGAGGTAGAAGAGGCCTTGCGACGAGAATTTATTGGAGCGAGGCTTGGAGACTAGGTTTCTAACGTCGGAAGCTATGAGGACAAGATTAACAACGTGAGAACATCAATGGAAAAGAGTACCGTTAAAAGTCACGTAATATGGCATATTTAATGTGACGATGCAGACTTCGGAAATCATCATCGAACGATGGATTTACAAGTTACTGTTCAATTGGACGAGAAACCTTATTTACTTCAGATTAAGTGCTGCCACGAATAAGCGCGGTATTTGGGACATAAGCAGTTTATTAGCTTCTTCCAAGAATTCTTCCACAAGCTGTACTTTGAACGTCCTTGTGGACGGTTCGAACTAAGATGCCATGAACTGTTTCAAAGTACTAAGGAACAACCACGTAGCACTGGAAGGGAAATGCTTCATACGCAGTGCGATATCTTTGGGAACTAGTTGCAATTTCTTTCGAAAGTAAAGATTGAGACGTAAAAGAAGCGCACTCGCCCACTCTGGATCCTGTAGACTTTAGTCTGAGAGGGGGTTTGCGAGATCGAAGTTAACTGAAGTATAGACACCACTGGTAAAGCAATTGAAAAGTGCCGGAAGAGAACTACTGTTTGTTCAATGCAAAAAATGGTAATACGCATAGAAAATACATCTTCAGTTAAAAGTAAACCTTTCTTTGTCGAGTCCGATTTTTAAATAAGTGCCGTCCGCGAACATGCGCCACAGCGCTTATTCGAATAAATACGGTAGTTGTGTCTAAACCAGAGGTTCACTCTATCCGGCTACGGGCTAAGTGGAACTCCGGTCTCTACTTTTCCTACCACGTTGTGTCAGTAATCCTTATTCAAAACAAGAGAAAAAAGCACAATGTTACGTCGTTATTTGACATCACGTGGATTCTTAAAAATATCTTTAGATAATCTAGAATTCAGGAAAAGGAACCAACCTTTATTCCTCTGTGTATAAATCTCCAACTGTCCATCTGCTCTTACCGTGTAGGCAAACCCAAAATAACAGTCATCTTCGTCTCGGAATCGACACTGCTTGCCCATGTCTGGAGGAAATATCAGATTCAAATCGTAGTGGTAGTGAGAGGCAGAATTCACAAATTGCAATTGCAGTTATATAAGAAGAAACAACCAACAATTGGTTAAAATTGGAACTATGATATCATAAAAATGGATTGATTTTTCTTATATGCTTAATGTCGCGTTGGCAAGTGTCGCTCAGAGATTTTCCTTAATCAGCTCAGTCCTAGTGTAAGGTATTAACATTCTTTAGCTCAGCTGTATTGAGGGGAAGGGGGGAACACTTTACACATATGTGTATTCACATTACGTTCGATATTACTGCAAGTCTTGCTGAACACCTACCACTCACAAGTCTTAACCCTTTACACTCTAACATCAGTATGTATATTCTCCATACTGTTCTTTATACATTTCTAAAGGTACTGACAAGGAGAATTTGTTTACCAATCAAAAGCTTCTTTCGTTGGTGATCATTTCCTTTTTTCTCATGACCTTAACGTATGATTCAGGGCTGATATTGTAGGGAGAAATTTGACGCTGGTCACTCTTGGGTTTAAAGGGTGAAATGAATATATTTAGAAATTGCTTACGGCAACCGTGTAACCTGGAGCTCCCTCCTAGATTATTCATTTAACACCAAATGGAAAGAAAAAAGTATGAAGAATAAGCTGGAAAATGAAGACTGAGATGTTCGTATCCAGAATCAAGCCAGTCTCTTTTAATACAAAAAAAAAAAACAACAACAACAACAATAACAACAAGAAAAAAACATTAAACATGACTGAAAGGAGTGCTGCAAAAGATAAAGGGGCTCAAATCTCCATGCACAATCCTTAAACTAGAATTACAGGATGCTGAATTACAGCAATTACATACCAGATGTTAACTCGTCTACTGCGGTGATTCTAAAGTCTTTACATTTAGCTTTGCAATCCTCTCCCACTAGTTCCCCTGTACCGAACATTCGACATTGCACGCATGGTCTATTAGCTTCACAGTTTCCTATACAACTCTGAAATTTAAAGGGTAATTTAGTATTATCAACTGAGTAAATAACGTAAATTGGCCACCGTAAAATGTTCCAAAGCTGATGTTTCGAGCGTTAGCCTTCGTCTCTTCGTCTAGCTCTGACGAGGGGCTAACGCTCGAAACTTCAGCTTTGAATCTCTTTACGGTGGCCAATTTACGTTATCAACTCATTTTATAACACCTAATTACCCTTTAATGCTCTCCCACCAACGCAGCACCACAGCTTCTCTAAAAACTTACCCTCTTTATTCATCTGAAATTTAAACACATAAACCATAGCCAAAAAACGCAAATGAAGCGTTAGAGTTAGAGAAATTAATGGGTATTTAACGCAGTTTAGCATTCCAGACAGTTGAATTTCTTTCTTTGCTTTCTCCACCACTTTGGATCGATTGTATTCTTTTCCTTCAACTTTTCAATCCGCTCTGTATGTTAAAATCTCTCGGCTGTGAATTACTTCACTTACTGACGATGATCAAAGGTGTCGCCTTGGGGGAAGAGGAATGTCTAGCTTTGCTAATCTAAGCCAAATGTTCTCACCGGGAGTGTAAAATGATCATGGTAGAACAAATTCAAAAAAAGGATATTGCCTGTTTGTGGTTTCAAGACATAGCATTTACAAAACATTGCAACAATTTTATCGATTAAAAATTTCAGCTAGTTGCTCCCGCCGGGGCCCTTAACTAAACTTGCAACACACTACTTACAACCGGCGATATACTCACAAGACATTCATCACAGAAAGGTCCCCTGTAGGGCAAAGAAGCATTACATACGCAGGTTCCACATTTGCAGGTCCCTCGACCGCCACAAAGGACCTGAGGAAATACGCATGCGTTTTTATAGGCAACAAATTGGAGAAAGATACACTCACAAGTTGCCCGGCCCCCGAGAGGATCGCTAGGGTTGAAGCCCCGTGCTGATGGGTACGGAAACTGCTCAAGGGTCGACCGGCGAGAAACTAGTTACATACACTTCCATCCGAGAAGAGTGGGCTTAATACTCCTGGTTACTTTGTAAAGAGACGAACACTTTTTTTATTAATCACGATGAACGCAAAAGAAAAAGGATAGGACGTCACATATGCTTTCGAGAGTTATTTGATTATCACCTACTAGCCTTACCCCATTCTTGGTACAACCCTCCAAGTCCTTGCTGCAGCTACACGAAGGTCCACTCCAGTTTTCTTTACACTTACATTGGCCGCAATCACAATCTCCTCGCTCTGTTGGCAAATATCATAATATGTCGACAAATACTATAATTTTAGCAAATCCTTGATTTATTTCCCAGTCTCAGCTTTGATCAAATATAAAGACAGAGGATAAGTTTAGGGACCGGAGTAGGGCGCTGAATTCAAATGTAGAGGTAAAAGGATAAATCCTTAAATTCTCTTACCTTTTTTTTTTTATTATTATAACGTGGAATTATATGGCGATTTCCGTAAAAACATAAATATATATAAATGAATGTGGGGGTAGAGTCTACCTTGGCATAAAGTGCTCAATGCTGTGGTAGCAGAGCTAAGTATACATAAGTTAATGAATTAAAGAGGACGCATCGATTCTCTGTGACTGAGTTTCGCGCCTAAACGAAGGGAGCCAAATAGGTGACTGGACTTTCGTACACAGCGACCTAATTCTCCTCTGCGGAGGGCGTCAATTTCAGGTCGCACTGCTCGCAAAGATATAACGTAAGTATTAATAGATTACTTTTCTTAATCTCAGTCTTGGATACTGACTTGTTTCCGAACAGCCGTAAATTCAAGGCTTGGAAAATATAATGGCTCGCTTCATTCCATTTGGAATGTCTTAATAAGTTACTGACTACTGGTTACGATGATAAATTTATCTCACTCTTTTTAATTTGTCTGTTTGGTAATATGTCTATATTTTGAATGAAGTTTTTACTTTTCAAAATTCAGACATAATAAATGTATAGATTATGAGTGGTTTGTGCAACTATTCCATCAACAATTTAAAAAAATAAAAAAATTATAGCTTCACAACAACTCGGGCGTCACCCACCCGATCCTCCACATATTTCCTCATTTTTAGGATCCTTTGGACAATTCAAATTGTTGCACTCGCAGGTTTCACCATAGATTAATCCTTTGGGATCCTGAATATCAAGGGGAGAAACTAATTTAGTCACTGATTATTCTGCTTGAACGGAGATGTAAAGTAAGACATGATATGGAAATTGTGGGACTCCAACTGAGTATGGCTTTTGAAGTCAGATGACAAAATATTCAAAGTGGAAATGCCGTCTGCCTTTTCTTTGCTCTTTCTTTTTCGCGCGTTGTTTGTTTTACAAACATGTTGCAATCTTTTAAGCTGCGTTCTACATATCAACCAGTAAACGTGGATATCCAAACCCTTAGGGTTCGAGAATAGGAAAATTATGGTATATTGCCTAATACTTATAGTTAGATTAAATATTCCTATACAAGTATAGATCAAAGTATGGTACCTGAGTCGTTTGCAAGTTATATGACGACGATGCATTTATCTCAAAACGTTATATCGTTTATCTGGCCAGAAAAATTTGCTCACGGTCGAGTAAAAGGAAAACCTTTCCAGCTCTTGGTGGAAAAGTAATTTTTTTTGCTTCGAATACGGGTTCGTCACTACCACAAACGCGCTGCAAAATATAACACCGTTTCACGTGCCCACAATTTTATCCCTGCCAAAACTCGTTATAGCTTTGAGCTAGACTCATTTTGAAACCTTACTGTCACCATGCAAACACCAGAAAAGATCACCTTGGTGTCCTCACAGTAACATTTGCCACAACTGCATGATCCTTGACCACTGCACACGTCGCCATTATTGCTATCAATGGTTAAATGGATTAAAGAAGAGTTAGTACATGTAAAGTCCTACATTTAAGCGTCTGAATATAGCTAAAGAGTCGTTTATCAAATCTCTGTGCGCCAAACCTTGACAAATCATAAGATCTTAACGGCTTTGCTCTAGGATTCAGTAATGTTAGCAGCTACAGTCATAAAAATCTCCTGTAGAAAAGTAACAATGCCCTTCGTTTAAAGGAGCTCCTAAGAATTAAAGACCTATCTACGAAATACGAGAAATATGCACGGCGCAGAAAAAAGAAAAAAAAGGAAAAAATAAATCAATCTGTACTTGGATGACATTACTGTGACAACATCTATCATCAAAGATATCATTCTAGAGTTACCCAGCCAAACAAAAAATCGCTACCTTTGACAATTTTTTCGCTCTTCCTCCTCTGTGCACGAACAATATTCACCTGCCCTAGGAATAATAGTATAGATTAGGAATTACGAAAATTAGCTCGAGATGATATTGTGTACCACCGTACATTCAAAATTCGTGATCTAGATGATTCCTGGATGTAAGACGTTAAGATAACCTTCACCTCACAAAATGAAAAACGACTCATGGCTTCATTCGATTAACACTTAGAGTTACGGTTTCAGGAAGGGTGGGTACATTTCAGGGTAATGCTATGCTAGTGGTTGTTATATCAAAGTTGTAATCTTAGAACTTGGTATCACAAAGACGGCACTGCCAAAGATATGGCACAAACTCTGCCGAATGTGTTAAACTCACCATCCATCTTCACAAGAACACATTCCACACTTTAACGATCCCCTGTGATTGCAAATTGTGCTATTGGGTTCCTGAGAAAAAGTTTTCGTGGCGTGTTAAATGGCGATTAAAGCAAATCTCTACTACCTACTTGCAATGCGCGGATCTGAAAATTGACGATTTTTATCGACGCTATGCCACTATGGAGCTGAGGAGAAGAGAGCATCAAAGAAGGAGACGTCACCCTTATATAAAGGCCTATAAAGGCCTATAAAGGCCTCATTCAAATAATGGCTTTAAAATGGGGGGTTCAACCTTAAGAAAAGATCCTCTCTTACGTTTACTAACTCTCTATAGAGGCGAAAAAATAAAGAACTCTGATTTACATGTCTAAAACGAAAAAACTGGTGTCTGAAAGACAATACCTCCTAATGCGGTAGACGCTGAAATTCTATTCTTTGCACAATGAGTGGATTAAGTGCTAGACAATTTCTAATTGGACTAAAACTTGACTTTTATCTAGCAGTCAATGCTGACGACCAGTTTATGAGATGACAGAAAGATGGCGTCAAAGCTTGAAAAATGAATTAAAGGCCAACCAATATTTATTGTCGGGTGGGTGGGGATGGCCGGAACTTCTTTAGTGGGTTTTCACATGGATAACAGGAGATAAATAATGACCAGTCTCTAAAATCACACGACTCAGGTAGATTAAAATTGATAAAGTCTTACCAGAATTTCTTCTGCTTCACAGTCACAACTGCACACATAAGATAGCTTCAAAAAAACTTGTCCGTAAGGAGTTTTGATGGAAAAGCTGCAAAGAAAAAACTTGGCCGATTTAAATATATATAGAGAGTTTTTTGTTGGAACAAAATTATAGATAAACAAATAAATGTTAAAATCAAAAAACAAATAAATTTGTGAATGAACGAGGCAAAGACGCTTACTTTGAAGGCAAATCGTCCGTGCAGTTGGCCATCGAGACTGATATCTTGAAAGATACCTGAAAAAGATGATAATTATATTTTACTTTTTGTTTTCCGTTTAAAAGTTGTTTAACGAGTTGTTTAATTTGAAAATTTCCGTTAATTGGATTATAAATGAACCGTAATATGATGATACGCATTTGTAATCTGTCTACCTATCTATCCAACTGACTAACTGACTGACTGACTGACTGACACTGATGTAACTCATTGCCTCACTGAGCCACCTATTGGTATGGATGATAACATGATTTCGAGTGCAGTTTGTTATTAATAAGCAAAAGTAAATTTTTCAAAGACAACAAAATTGTACGAGCCCGTGGGGCGATTTCAATTTGTATTCTTTGTAAAATTTATCAATGCTCACTTGCACCAAATTGCACGAGAAATCATGTAGTTACTTGTTAATAATGTTTATAAAAAAAGCGACACAGAAAGTCAAACGGACGAAATTTTGGCAGTGCGCGCGCTATTTGTAATTTGAACTGTGTGACAACTTTTCACTGTTTAAAGGAAAATGCACTCGTTTTCACCCAATCAGACGCGCGTAATTTTTTCATGTATAGTATTATTTCACCGACCAACTAACTTACTCTATCACTAAATGACTTAGTAAAGAATCAAGTTTGACCAGTACATCTTTAGATAATTGAAGGATGCAGGTGAAAGAGTGAAAGTGAGACTAAAAAATGGTCCATTTACCGTATCTCCTAATTCTACGCCTGTGCAAGTTCTCGTGTCTTCGTAAATTTCACCCTTGCTAAGAAAAGATAAAAAAGACGCATGAAATATATTAAGGAAGTGGGGTCAGCTTTATTGAGGATAAAGTCAGTTGAAAGAAACCAGAAGCTTGATTTTGGTCGATTTTATATTTTGAGACTATGGTGGAAGCCGCGCGAGTTACTTTCAGTCAAGTGATGTCGTAATGAGTCATTATTTCCTGTCAAAATATTTTCCACTTTGAAATGAAGTGGTACTTACGGACAGACTGCAGTGTACCGAAGGATGAGCCCGGCAGAATTAGTATCTCGTATCGTCACTGTGCGGGCGATTTTCTGGAAATATGAGATTGAAATAACAGATGAGTAACTCTTTTAAAAAAGGAGTCTATATTTGCACCTACAACTAGAATTAAGATGCCGAGAAGATTTGTAAAACTGATCAACATTCAACTCAAAAGTCTTTCCCTAATAATAATTTTAATTTTTAATTTTTTACTGCTAAATTTTGCAATTGAAAAGCTGTCCAAACAATTTACTTCAAAGGTCTTTCAGTTGCTTATCGCGTTTCAACAGCTTTGGTTATAACTACTGACCTTATACGCTTCGCCAATCACACGCACAATGTTTGACGAGTCCTCTAAAAGCTCCCCTGCCTCGGCGTAGGTTTCGTTACCTAAAAAGTTTGCTAGTTGCTAAAAAAAGGAACAAAAAATTGTCAGAAGTTGCATTAAATCCACTAAAACACCCTGTGGCCCGCACACAACTGGGATACAAGAGGCGATTATTCAATCATTCGGAAGGAGTCCGAGTGACGTTATCTTGTATTTGAGGATCTACTTTGCTTCCAAGAACTCTTTTGGGCGACTGGGTCAAACTGGGAGAAGGGAAAGGTGGGATAGGGTTCAGTTGCCAGGTTCTCACTGCATAGAAAAAAAAACTTTTGATACATGTTCTACACTTCTCTTCACTCTTTGACTCCCAAGACCTGATATTTAACTATCGCTTCAACTTCAGTTAGACATTTCCTTGTAAATTAGTTAAGATAGTTTGATGTTAGATTAAGATGAGGACTTCTGCCTAATAAGTGTGAGTATTCTCAATGGTAGTTTGTTGGATAATGTATGGGTATCACAGGGAGAGGTCACATTATAATTAACTCTGGGAGTTAAAGGTTTTAAGACTTTGGTCATGTTTTGATTTATGAACACAAGAAAGTTTATTTTATGTATTTAATTCAGTGTGAGACAAGAGAGTGCGTCTTACTTCTGTGTATAAATAGGTGTAGAATAAATAATTCACTCATGTGCAGTAGACAAATATAAATATAACTAAGACATCGCATTACCCGCTCAGTAAGAAAGTCAAATTGGGACAAGTGCGTTTTTTCTCGGCCTTGCAATACTTACAGCTCATAATTCACACTAAATTTGAAATTATAAGCATGTTTTTAAGGACTCAGTCAACCTCTTTGATACGTACTTCATACACTTGTTTTTCCTTGGATGCGACGGCGAAAATTGGAACTACTTGCGACTCAAGTAAAACATCACGGACAAGTCCTGGAGATGGATAATCCTGCAATAGAAGCGGAGAACTTACTTTGAAAAGCTAGCCAGTAGGCAGCATGTAACATTAAGAGTTTGTACGTGACTCGTGATTAAGACCACAATTGAAATGCGACTCGTGAATTTTTACAGAAGGGCAAGGTATGGCGAAATTTGACATTTTTCCTTTTAAATTCATGAATCGCAAAATACTGTTTAAAGTGCATGTGACACGTGAATTTTTCTAAAAATTCGCATGTGAAACGAGGCCCTCACTTTGCTACCAACTTTCAAGACCTACCATGAGCAATGAAGCACTGTATTCTTCGCCGTCCAAATGGCAAAGACCATCGTTAGGAATAACGACTCCGCCAAGCTGTAAAAAGATGACGTGATACGAAGTTTAGTGATACAACATGACGTGAGGTACCTTAATGTAGCGTAACGCCAACGTCGAATAATATGGAGTACATTAACTCTTACCAGACCGTCTCCAGCAGAGTGATAAGCTGCATCAGTCGTTAGCACCACTACCCTTCGTGCATCCTCTTTACTTTGCCAACCGATCTCCTAAAGTGTAGAAACCTTTTTCACTTTAATAATAAGCAAATTTTAAAGTTACTCTTTACAGTGGCCAATTTATGTTATCAACTCAGTTGATAATACTAAATTACCCTGTTATACCCTCCCATCAACGCAGCACCACAGTTTCTTTAGAAACTTACCCCCTTCATTAAAATTGATATGACCTGGCAGTTCAAGGTTAAAGCGCCAAGTTGCGTGTCTACTGACCAACCTTTTCACATGCAGCCACCTGAACGAGAGCCTCCAAACCTCCCTCGGGATTGTCAACATTTCCGGAAGCCATCAGTTTTTCAATAGCGTCCTGTAAATATGTGCATGTATACTGTTCAATGTAGCTGATAAATAATTGTTCTATAATAATAATAATAATAATGTTTATTTCTTATATTGCGCAGTCTAACATGCGATAATATGATCGAGTGCGCATTACAACACTAAAATCCACCCAACCCAACCCAGGGGAGGACATCCATCACACAGTAATCTCGTGCGTGGGAAATTAACGTCTCCTACCCCAAACCCTGCAGGAGACGGGACCTCCGGCTTAACGTCTTATCCGAGAAGACGAAGCAAGGTGAGTGAAGCGACTTGCTTAAGGCCACAACGTAGTGCCCCATCCAGGACTCGAACCCGGGCCGTCCGACCCAGAGTCCAGCGCTCTGACCACTGGGCCACTCACGCCTCACCAGCATCAGCATGCATAATGACTTTGCGAGATAGCGTCAGGCCCAAGATGCCAGACAAGTGAAAGAAAGTTTGAGTAGATTTTCCTTGTTCTAAGACATACCTGAAAGTAAGATGTATTCTTGTTCAGCGGCAACACATTATGATAACCAAACGTCGGAGTGGAATTCCCATTATTTGGGTCAGGCGCAGCAACCCTTTATGGAGAGGAAGACAAAAAGGACACATGAACGCTTGTTAATACAATCACGAGATCATAATAGACAGATAGAAAGCCAACAGAAAAACATACAAACAGATAATCGGATGAAAGGACACATACAGAGATGGAAATGTAGTTTCTTGCATCCGTTGATTGTTAAAGTTGACTCCGCTCGTTCTGTTCCTCAGGTTACTATCCTTTTGTTATTTCTTTTATCCGACCTCCTTGTGTTTTACCCTCAGTGAGAGCTACAGCACACATCATTTCAAATTCAGGCCCAAAGAGTCAGCAGGAATATCAATTTTAAAGAGCTCTGATAAGTGTTGCTGCACTTCTACTTAAAAAATATCTTGGTTGAGACAGATTGACCAAAACGTTGACCATGTTGTTTGTTATTTAAACCCTTCTAACCCTCCTCCACCCTTTACGTACAGAGAGTCACTAAACAACTTGGCCTTTAGATACTTACATCACGGGATCTGTGTCCATAT
Organism: Pocillopora damicornis; assembly: GCF_964200805.1. Taxonomy (NCBI): domain Eukaryota; kingdom Metazoa; phylum Cnidaria; class Anthozoa; order Scleractinia; family Pocilloporidae; genus Pocillopora; species Pocillopora damicornis. The sequence continues at coordinate 18,324,662 of NC_142678.1, forward strand.
ATGGAGCTGTGGGCTTGTCAACAAATGCACCAAGTCCAAGACGAAACCTTGAAGTTAGATTTGAAATCTCATCCGCTGTAAAGACAAAATGCCAGTACCCATCCATTTAAAATCATTTTTGAGAGGAGATGAAATTTCTTCAACAAGAGAGTAAAGGATGGCTTGCTAAGGACGTGTCACCACAATATCACTAGAAGCCAGTGAGAACGAACAAACTTACTGAAGTGCAGGGAAGTGCAAATAAAAAAGTCTAGATTATAGTTTTTAGTTTTGGAGTTGGTTTTTAAGAAGACGGTGCGAGTTTTCAGGACAGCTGCTGAATGAAATTGGGCAAAACTGATGCAATCCAGAATTACTTTAATGAGTCAACGAAAAGCGTTTGTTGCCTTGTCTCTCAGTCTCTCGATAGGCTGATTATAAAATAGATCAGTTCTGCAAGGGCGAAAATAATCTCCCATGACGCTACCAACTCTGAGAAGGATTGGCGATCAGCTTTATTGTCCAGAGTAAGAGAGCTATGCGCGATACGAACAAGACAAACATTTGCCGAGTGTTGTTTACCTAACAGGTGTCCAAGTGATTTTATTGATTCCTTTTTGATAGACCTCGATACGTCCGTCAAGTAATACAAATCAACTGGGAAGTTCCTTGGGGTGTGGACATTTACTGTGATAGCCGTGGAAATTCCTGCCATGTGAAAGCACAATTTCAAATTATCAACTACACGAGATTACCGTGACTGCGAAGATATCAAATTTCTCGTAGCTCTTACTGTTTTGGAATAAAATAGGAGACGATTCCGCCACAGAATTCAAAGACATTTCAGGCGGCTGTCACTCCTGACATCCATAGAGAAGGCGGCCGCCGCAAATTGCATATTGGTGCAACTTCGTCCAAAACGAAGTTAGAAAAAGTTTGGCTGCCGTCAAAAATCGTATTCAACATTACCCAACATTTTCTCAACCTTCCGGCGTACACAATAATGTTCTTAACGTTTATCTTTCAAATTCAACATCGTTGAGAGCGTTCTCTAAGTATCTGCATCAAGGGTGACGACCCTCGAGTCCGCCTATTGTACCTGAAATGTTGCATGTGTTGAGCCACTACGCTCCAAACATCTTCGAACAATGATGGATTCAACAATGTATCATGATGTGGAATCTGTTGTTGTCCGTAATACAAAAATATTTCAGCAAAGAACCAAAAAATCAATTGGCCCCTTAGTGTAACAACTTTATCTACAGTATGAGGTATTGTACCTGGTCTAAGACGTAGTGTTACATTCTGAGGAGAAACTTTGACATCACGGTCACCATCTGGCTCGTTGTTCTGAAAACAAACATTGATAATAGCTCTTAAGTGTATGTAGCTAAAAAGAGAAGGCTTAACACTAGCTAGAGTGACGTAAGAGGTGTGTCGATTACATTCCCTAATTGACTGATACAAGTCAATCTAATTTTTAATTTTTTAATGCAACTTGTTTGGAAATAAACAAAGACTGCATGTGGCTACTGATGCAGCACAATTTTTACAGCGTTGAAAAGAACTAGAGGTTGTATAATGATGCTAAAAGGTAGTGTTGCAGAATATTTGTCTCACATGGAAAACAGAAAACCTGCAGCATCCCACATATTTATGAGTGCCTTGTTCCAAAAGAGAAAGATGATTCATGAATGTAGTGACTTACTGACAAAGGTTCGACGAGTCGAACCTTTATCTATAGATACATATTCATCCCTGTACCTAGCTTACCGAATGAACTGTAGATCCTGATCCTGGATTAGAGATCTTTCGGCATTTATTCTGTTGATGGTTGCTATGAAGGTCGCATCTCCTTCTCGGTTGATCTAAATAGTGATAATCCTATATTTATATTAAAAGGAAAGAAGGACAGAAAAAAACATAAGAGCAACCAGAACAAGAAACATTGCTTCAGGAAATTTTTGAAAATCATTTTCTAAAAACAAGTGGAATATCCACCATTAGTGTATACCACATTAGTTAAGAGGGCTTTTAGCGCGCGCTGATTGGCTATTTCGGAGGTGAATAGCAAGTACTATTGGTCTCCACGGGTGAAGAATTGTTAATTATGGATAAAGTCTTAGATTAAGGCAATTTTCTCCTCTTTTATCTCCAGGTAGGGATGTTCGAAGTAGTAGGGCTCTGTGTGGCATTTGAAAAAAAAATCCCAATTACTCTTATAATCAGTCATTTTGAACTACCTATGAGCCCGCAGCACTTAGCGTTATTTCAAGGCAAGCTAACTGGCAAAACATTGAACATGCCTTGCATGCATTTAAATCTAATGTTGACCCAAAGGGTCTGAGAGAAAATAGACTCCAACAAAGATAACAGGCCTGGTTAAGAAAAAAAACCAGCTGTATTAAAAGCTGTGCAGTACCAAGAAGGAGAATATGGCCAAATTTGCTAAGAATGAAAACGGATTACATTTTATAAAGACTTTCCACGGAATAAAACTATCGAGCTTACGCGGTCTTCACACCAACTGCACTCTGGACTACCCAAGATGCATTCTGTACATGTTTTGTACTGTCTGCAGTCAGGATCTGTAGAACCTAGAGAGAAAGATAAGCCACAACTAAACAAGGACACCAAAAAGTGAAATGTGTCCCCCGCACCTAAACTTAAAAAGCAAAAAGTGAAAAAAAGAAAAAGCAACAATAAACGAGCATCTTTTTTTATCACTGAGAGGACTCTGTTAAACAACGTGTGAACTGTAACAAGTTGTAACTTTATTAGACAAAGAAAAATATCAGCCAAAAAAGTTAGTATTCGATACTTCAAAACTTGTCCAATGCGAATATGCAGATTGCGCATAGAAAATTGAACAAAATGGAAAATCATTTAGTACGATAATTCCTATTCGAAATCCTCACTAAAATCAATCTTGCTACGGCTACATGGATTAGTGTTTTTTTCTCTTGAAGTCATCGTTTCATTATTGTCATTGTAAGAAATATTTTCATCATCATTATTACTATGATAATCATCAACGTCATTACTTGCACCGTTATTATTAAGTAATAATCAAATCATCAGCAAAAATTGGATTTTTCATATTGGATGGTTAATGGTAACGTTTTTCACCGTTTGACGATAGAAAATCGACGCTTAACTGATATTGTCTTCTGCGGAAAAAAATCTTTCTCAATACAGCTGTATTCAAAAAATGAATTTTTGTGTTATGCTCACCTTCGCATAGAAAGCCACACAGTAAAAGCTGCGAGAACACTACTCTCGCTCCCTTCAACATGTCTCAGCATAAAATAATCATAAAATAATCTGCAAAAGAATGGGCACAATGTGATAAACAATGTTTTCATAAATGGAAATTTTTGTACTATTTTTAAGGAAAACAATTTTAAAAGTGTGGTTGGTAAGAGCAATCCATCAAGAAATTGTTGTTTAAAAATGACGAAGTCATTTTGAACCGCAGCGAAAAGCCTTCGACCGTTTTTTTCAAACCTTTGTACTCTGAAGTCACATTTAGAATTCAGCCATTGAGCTATTGGTAGGCCTCCTCGATGGCCAGCCGTCTTTGCGCAAGTGAGGAGAACCAGCGACACTGAAGAGCTCGACAGATACATGAAAGGCAACTCGATAGGAAACTATTTGGACTATTTGATTGTTTTTGTCGGTTAAGTTAACCATAAAATTCCTCACCGATTTTTAACAACTAAAATCAGCTCGAAACCATTTGTTTTCGTATCTGTAGATGATAAACATCTCACATATATTTCCACCACAAATTCCTTTCGTGTTTTCCCTTTAAAATTGATGCTGGCAGTCATTTCGACAAGAAAAGACTAAACGAATACTAGATTACATACAAAAACATCTTACTTTCGACCATGGTATTTATTTAGACACTGCCCGCCATAGAAACCAACATTTCAACACTTTCTGCCTCATAAACAAGTTGAATTGGAACTAACAGTTTATCAAGTATCTCAACTTTTATACGTTTGTCCTTCCAACTAATGGAGCCTAAATATTTTGGATAGACCCGTCGTTAAAGTTTCAATTACATTCATCACTAAATTTTCGACTAGGTTGACCTTCACGACATGATCTGATACAATTTTGACGCCAACAGGTCAGGTTTCGTCAGAGAAATATTTTCACGTCTCAACAAACAACAACGAATATTTTGAAAGTCTACAATAATTTATCGATAAGAAAACAAAGCAGCCCCCTTGGAAAGATGTTTCGGGGGTTAGTTATCAAAGTATGAAATGAATTGTCAACCGTTTGCCAGTAGTTGGTGCTCGAATTTTTTTTTTGACCCTATGGAGAGGTGAAAGCTCTTATCAACGATCACAAAACGAGGTTGAACCAATTTACTTGTTTACTCCGCCAATACTTCGTGAATGGGTGGAGGGAAAGAGGTTGGAAGTCTTGCAAACGAGTTTACCGAATGCTGCAAAATGTTACAAACTAAGGAATTAAAATGCTCTGAGAAGAACCATCCCTCGATTTCTGAAAAATTAGTGATTAAACATTTTCGCAGCGACCATAGTTAATAACGGGCTTCAAGGTCATATCACAGCATGTCCATGTCAGAATCACGAGATGTGTTCCCTTTGCGTCCGCCAAAATATTAATCTTGGTTGGGTTTCTTTTGTTGGAATGGTAACAAAAAATTTGGACGAAAGTCGGCATTTTCGCATCGAACAAGGCTACGAAAAGGTTTTATTTCAAAAGCTAAATCGATTTTTCCTACCAGGCTTAAGGCCAAAGCTGATTATATGATAGAATGAGTTGGTAAAGCCTAGACAACTGTTTGCACGGAATTCTGCTTACGTCAGAAGTAACAGTTTGTTTATAGTTACGGGAAGAAAGGTGGAAGGGGGGGGGGGGGAGGGGGGGAAGGAGAAAGTAAAAGAGGGTGAGTCATTGTTACGAAATGGTTTATGGCGAAGGTTTTAAAGTTAAGCTAACTATTTGGAGGAGGGCATACTGTGACCTTCATTATTAGATACCTCTTGGCGGCGATTAGATTGATAAAACACTAAATGGCAAAGTTGTGCTCTCTTTTTCAAAGACGAAAGAGACAGAATCGAAAATCATGTTATTTTCAGAGGAAAATCTCCTTAACGACATCCCCCTCCTGCTCTCTATGGCCATTTTACGGCGGTTTACTCGCTTTTGTTTACTCAGTCAAGGATGACCGGCCGAGAGAATATCTTTTTGATTAAGTTTCTCTGTCTCTTATTCAAATAAGTGTATAACTACTTCATTCTACAATACATTTATCCCAGAGAAACCAATTCAACTTGAAGGTATCATTTAAGGGTGCAAACTTACATTTGCCACCCTTACCAACTTTGAGTACACATTCCAATGTAATCACCAAGTATTGCCAACAACCGACAGAACATCTGTTATATTCGTCAGCCACACTCTCCGTTTCCGTTTGTTCTGAAAAGCGTTCGCAATGAAAAGATTTTCGCGGATGTAGGTCATCAGCGCTTAAATAGGCTAAACCACAGCTACTGTACCTACCGCTAGATATGATCGACTTTCAGTTGTCCTCCGTACTCAACCTGCGGTAAACAGATGCGATTATTAATAAATAGATAGGATACAATTTATGAAAGCTGTCCCACAACGTAATTCACCTTTCACGAACTGCTATTCAACTGTAATGTAAAGACACGAACTGGCGTAGTTCCACGCAAATCAAGCAAGTGTATAAGCTAGACGCTTAGAGCAACCAGCTTGAAGAGCTTGATGATAGACGTTTTGGCGTCTGGTTAAACCACGTAACACGATATACATCAAGCAAACATTACATACCTCGCACTAACTTCGTTTTTTGTGGTCCGGACTGTAAGTTACGGTCGAGTTGTTTCAGCACAGATATATCTCTCAAGCGCGCAGCACGCGAGTTGTAAATTCGAGCGGAGAAAACCGAGGTTTCGTAACTACAGAGCGGACCGGCCAAGAAAACGAGCTCGAGGTTAATAAGATCTTTATTATATCTCTACGGTTCAAATAGAGAGGGGAGATTTCAATTCGAACAAAATTTTGAATTAAGCGGACCGTACAATAAATTACGGCCCGTAAATTGAACAATTATAGCGCACTTACTAACTACGAGTTGTGGCCTAAAGGCATAATCAGAGCTTGGATTTCTTAAATTAGCGTACATAGCAAGCACTTAATCATGAAAGGATCGTATTTAACGAAAGTTCAAGCAATGTGCCATACGCCATGAGCAATACTAAGGATACTAGGACGGCGTACTAGCGTCAATTTTTATTGAACTGATGTTTTTCTTTACTCGGAAGACAGATTTCACCGAAGAGGAGAGAGATTTCTCGTTGTCTAACTGTGCAAAAACTCTTCTGTTTTCAGTCTAACTAACTGTTTTCAGGCTCAGTCATGGTAATCTCAGCTTCACCGACCTCAACCCACGAGGCGTATCAGAGGCAATACCGCCAGTCTGTAACAGTCGTGATAGATACAACAACCGCCCCCCCCTCCCCCCGCCCCAAGAAAAAAAAAAGAAAAAAAAAGCCAAAACAAAACAAAGGGAAAAATGACAAAAAATAAGTAAAGGATGCAAGATAAATGTTACACAATTTGATCAAACAAACGAAAAGACACGCAAACTTTATAATTATGATAATATTTGATGCAGGTAACTCAGAATTTATTATAATTCCGTTGGGTTAAATTTCATCGATGAGAAAGGCATATTTTTTTTTGTAATTACAGCTAATGACAGAAGAATGTGGTGAACCTTTTCGTTGAAAACGAATTCTTTGTGACAAAAACAAGGGACTCCAAATCGTAATTAATTTCATTTTAAAAGTAACATAGAAACTCCCACCGCTCTCTAGAATAAGTTCATCTTCGTATATCTCACATCTCTGTTAGCTTAGAAATTTGCAAGTATTAACACCGTTTCTTGAAGTGATCGTAAAGCGCGAGGAAATAGACACGCTAGACAAGTCGTTCGCGCGGCTCCGCGCGTATTTGTCACGGTTACCGTTTGGCAACCCCAATCGAATTTTTCTGATCTGCAGCAAGTAACTGACTTACGATCTACCCTCTATTATTTTGTAAAATAATTTCACATAGCCAGGATAGGCGTGCTGGTGCGTATTGTACTCCAACGGTAGACATACACCATCCTTTAACAATCTACGGAGGGACAAAGAGGCACTGCTTCACTCTATTTCTTTTACTGATGCTTTCCATTGTTTGAAGGAATTTCAAGACATCGAGAAATCAGGAGGACACCCTAACAGTCTAAGTTAATACAATAGAATCAATCCACTAGTGTCTGCGGTTTGAAACGGAAATGTCAAAAACTTGGCACCCTTTTGAATATTGACTTATTCTCAGGAAAGAAGGTTTGAGCCGTATCTACACCATAAATGACAAACATCTTCCATATCTAAGTTGTTTAAGCTCGTTTCATGAAGAAAGTAACGCAATATTTTTTATCGTGATTGATCATCCATTTCTCCAACTACTCATCAAACACGAATTTCCTGATTAAATTTGTACTTTATTCGGTAGCCTCCCGCCTTCTAATCACATCCACGTTGTAGCCTTGAAATTTTCCACGCAAGCAAAAGTTAATACTTATTTAGTTCACTCGTTCAGAGGATTATTTAATCAATCATTTTAAATTATTTCAGAGAATTATCTCATTGTTCATTTTAATTTTAATTCTCAGTTCCTAACTCGCAAAATAATTTTACGGTTCCTGTTCAAGTTTAGCTATTTTCCTGAACCTCGCATTGCATGTTCATGTTTATCATCAACATGCACAGAACATTTTTCCGGTAAATTTTAATCAAGTTCAAACCAGGAAAAAAAATTATGTTTGCTTGTTCTACGCCTATGGCAAATCCGATTCATCTAATTTGGTTATTTTCAATTATCGTACCTATTATTGGTAGTGCTTGCTATTTTTTAATCAAAACCCTTAAACAGTGTTGTGCACGTTTGCATAAATTCTAGACACAGTAGAATTTGAACACAACACAGGCGTACATCAGCAAAATTGCTTCAGTTTACAACTCTACTTTTCAGTTTTTCGTTGAGGTTTACCGAGTATAAAGGCCAAGAGAATTATTTCAAAACATCGGGATATCTATTTCCTATAAACTACTAACAATAGAAATTAAATTTCCCTAATTAACACCACATTTTTTCCTTAAATACAATGATTCCGAGGTATTTGCTCAAAAAGTAGACAAGACATGAACACTTAACTGGACTGAGTAAACGTTCTGATTTGTCAAAGTAATCAAGGTGTTTATCATCTATTTACTCAGAGAAAACGATATCTCACGAAAAAGCAAGCGAGGTCAAAATTCTTTTGAAACCAAAACACTTCTATGCATACTAACAATGTTCACGCGACCTTGCGTGTTATCGCGCCATTTGAGAAAGGGAAATTCTGAATCGAATCGCTCCAACAAAAAGAGCCTCGATATTAAACCTAACTAGCAGTTTGAGCCCTCTTTACGTAATCGATAATTTTGTCAAATTTGTATCTTTACCTGATGCGCAAGCTCCAAAGGTAAAGAGATCTGATTCAATATCTATCCTGGACGTTGATAACAGGCGTACATTCATGTAACAAAGTCGTAAGCTAGATCGTAGCTCTCGGGCAGGGGAGGCGTGAAAAATAACGGGCGTAAAACACTAGGCCATTATCGAGAGAAGCTTGGCTCAGGCAAAGGCATTTCACCACCCAAAATTCTGCCTTTTTTCGCCCGCCAGCTCTTAAATTGTCTCCAATCATACATGCCACAAGCTACTGAGTAAAGAATGTAAAGACACAACTTCAAGACAAGATAAGAGATGAGGATGTGAGATGTTACTTACGTAGCTTTTGGTTCAACCACCTTATACCAATTACACTGTAACACCTCAGCTTTGGAACGCATTGAACACGCTTGTTTAGACCTGTGACAAATGTTTTACGGCTTATCAGTTCAAAGTGTAACATTTGTACACAACCTTTTTGTTTACGCTGGTGACGTCATTTCCTTTTTTGTTATGGAATTTACAAGCAAATTAACATCAGAAATAATAAACATTTTTTAGACGGAAATTGGAAAATTGATGTTGACAGGGAGACAAAGTCTCTGTTCTAGAGATAAGTAGAAACCGTTTGCCACAAATTATATGATTCAGCACATGTAAATCACACATAGGTCGGCAATGTTATCTCCAGATCCAGTCTCTGAAGCAACTTTTCTACCCGAGAAATAGACGAGCCATATGCGGAAGGTCGCATCCTCATCAAGTGCTCTGTAAATACTGAAATGGTAATGCCTCGTAGATAGAGGTCTTGTTGATTTTAGATTATATTTGGTATTCCCCCGTGTTTGAGCTGCTTTTAATTCTATTCAAAAAATATCATGTGGGTTTTTAACGTCGGTTTAAAACCATGAATAGAGGCCGTTATCATCATTATTATTATCATCGTCGTTGTTATTGTCATTGCCATTATTATTATCATTTTTTATTACCATTATTATCATTAAAGGACCAGACCTTACCTCATATTTTACCGTGTTTTCTTTTTTTAACCTGACGCGTTAATTGTCACAGAAGACAAGTTCGGTGTTAGAGACGCCGACGAAAGGATTTTTATGTTCAAGCCTTCTGGGACCTCTGCAAACATCTTGCATGCTCACATCGCCCACCGGCTCAAAACCCGCATGCCGCGCCTTTCCTGTCGCTGCACCCATGAGAGCCTGCTTGCTGTCTACCCTTTGGTTATGTCTGCCTCGTTCATCTTTTTCTTTGAAAGCTTCTTTTTATAATTGCTATAATTATTTTTCACAGCAATATGGGCCAAATGGAGATTAATGCCATGTGTGCATTGTCGAGTCTCAAAACATGTCAGTGTTATATGAGAAGTAGAATTCGTCGTGAGGAACACCCAGAAGAACAGAAAATCAAAATTGCACTTTCAATTCACTGTATTCATGAAATGGGACATCATTCAACAAGATGATACTAATAAATATATATCAGAAACAATTTAATTAGATTTGATTATTAATCTCGTGAATCTCACCTTAAATTCCTGAGTTTTAGTTTCCCTGTACAGGTGCGTTGAAATCAATGGTGCCTCGATCCGTCTAGTGGCTGTGAAAGTGACATCTTTCAAGTCAATCTTTTTCCGTTTCTTTTTTCGAAAAGTACTTTTTGCCATTGAATAGTGAAAAGTGACAGAATTGAGCTGTAAAAGGACCACACCGCTTAACAATACTTCGCTCAGTGAAGACCCTAGCATAAGTTTCCTTTGACCTTTGGTAGCGGTTGCGATCAACTGCGATACTTGCAAACATTGACTTTGTATTGGCTATCTGTTTCACACGCGCGAAAGATTTCCTTACTATCCGCAGGGGCCCACGACTTTAACCTCGCGGTAGTTGGGGAGTTGCTCACAAATTCGACGTCTACATCTGGTTGATTTTTTTATTCTTATTATTTTTTTTTACCTCTTCCTCTTCCTGTTCTTTTTCTTGTTCCATTTTTTGCGTCTTTTCAGTTCCTTTTATTGAAGTAACAGCAAAAGTGTGGGGAACATGCAAATTGTGCAAAATTTGCGCCTAGAGGGAAATTACACCTACCTATATACCAAAAATGCTCACGAGTGGAGACTTGTAAAACTGCCCCTTCCGAAGCCAAGGAGTGAAGTAACCATCCCAGACAGGGAAAAATGCTCACGAGTGGAGACTTGTAAAACTGCCCCTTCCGAAGCTAAGGAGTGAAGTAACCATCCCAGACAGGGAGCTAGATTGAACATTTTTGGAGACAAACTAACTCACAATACTACTTCACAAGACTTGAGAATGGAACCTTTAAGAGGCTGGGAAGGACCATAGTACAGACTCGCGAAGTCGCGAAGGAAATGAGAAATGAAATGGAGACGGATTATAAGAACATCAGCAGGATGTCATGTCAGCGGAGGCACGACCAACCGGTGACGATGACGATGAAGATGACGATGACGATTCCACCAGCACACATATATACAATCATCTCAGCTATTTCTTTCATATCGACTTAACCAAAAGTATACAAGGGACGATGGGATGGCTTTCTGGGATTCAGAAACCATAAAATGAGTGGTATGTGATCACCTTTTGATGACGTAAACAGTACAAAACGATCATTCTAAACTTGAAATTTTAAAACTATTTTAAAATCTTTGAAGAACTTAAACATGTGTTGAACACACTTTATCAACATCTGATTCAGTTTTATTAGTTACTATTCCATTTTTCTTTTCCAAAAATTAACTAATAGTGAGACGTTAACAGCACAAAATTCTCTCCGTTCCAATTGCTTGGGTGCTATGACTGCAATGCCCGTGATCCGTTAATTAACTTTGAACTTAGGACACTACGAACACGTCGCGTGACTCATCCTATGTGCTGAGAATGAAGAGCGATGGTAATTAAGTTTTCCAAAACTGCAAACGAAATGTATGGCAACTGACAGTCTTGATAACGTGCAATAAAGTTGTTTTCACTTTGCATGGCGCCATTTTGATTGTTGCCTCACAGGAGCTAACAGCTTTCATCTCACAAAAGGGGCTTCAGCAAAACTGTATCAATTCAAGAGCGCGCAATCTAATGGAAGTAGGGAAGTTTTTTCGTCTATTAACAGATTTGTTTCCCGTTGTTCGAGTTGAATTCTGAGAGAATTCTGAGAGCTAATTAGCTTCTCGTGGTACGTCATTACGTCACGCGTGTGTGAACGGGTCACACTTAGATGTTTTCCAAAATGGGGCCTTTCATTGTCGAATTTTTGGCACATTAAAGGCAGTTTTCGAAGGGTTAGGTTACTATTTGGAATCTTTTGATGCCTTTAACAATTAATCCTGAAATACTTTTTTTTTTCTCTCTGATAACTATTTCATGGGTACCGCAGTGTGAGCTGTTCCTTCTATTTCGCTAAGAAAGGAGATTCAAGGATGAGCTCTGCTTTATGTTTGTTTGTTTGCTTGTTTTGCCCTCATGGCAGGGTGAAATAAGACTGGGTTTTGTATTGAGTTTCTATATTTTAAACATGAACCTATTCGACTCGATCATTCAAGCCATAATTGTGGCATTAAAGTTGCATCATAGGTCACGCAACGCTCATGGAGAGTTGCGTGACATACTAAAAAAGAACATCTTCGATCGAGACTAGCGTCTGCCTCAGATGCTTATAATATTAAAAATAGACGTTAAGATGAAATAAGAATTTCTGGAAAAGTTTGATGTTAAAGATGCTTGTGAATTTCTGGTTGTACCATTTTGATAGTTGTTCTCTCGCTAGATATTTTTGTAGACGTATTTGAGATTCGATGATGTTGATGATGGACAGGTAGTACTAAGTTTTCATACTGAACTTCAACTTAATTTCAACCTTGTTATGCGACCAATTTCTTACAATTCATTTTTTTTAATTTCTGAAAAATCCCCCTTTGCTGATGAAATATTGATTTCTTTTTTCGCTTTTTCCCACGACACTAGTCAATCGGACAAGATCAATACTGACGTAATCTTTTTGAAGTACGGTAGTACGTATTTTTAGAGAAAAATCAATATGCGCCCTCCACTCTTCATAGCTTAATTATTTTTCTGCTCAAGAAAGTGGCTATGTTTAATTATCAACTTCACAAGGTGTAATTCTGATTGGTTGAGATTACGCGCCATTGTCCCTTACCGTTGTTTGATTGGTCAAGTTGTGATAATATTTTTATTGAGAAATTGACGTTGCTTTGCTAATTTCACGAGCAAATTTTACGGAGCGAACCTGAAGTCGCTTGATGATGGAAAATGCCGACTGAAATCCCTTTTGTCTGGCGTATTTTTACGCTGCCAGGCCAAGGAGGCAATCGGTAGATGCGGTCGCTAAAGTTGTGGTTAGTTTTGCTGGTTTAAAGATGCATTTTTATCTTTACCATAACAGGTTAATTTGGAGATCATTTGTGGAAAGTTTTGCGGATGACCATGGTTTCATTCTGCTTCACAAATCAATTTTCTCTTCCGAAGGTTGTTTAAATCCTTTTGATTATACGACCTGTTTTGATGCAAAGAATTAATTTCTCAGATATAGTGTTGGTTTTACGTTTGATAGCAACTTAAAATTTTGATATGACGCAGAAATGTGACTCGATCCGTCGATCGGTCGGCAAGCTCAGTTAAACCACAACAATTAGGCAAGAATATTAAACACAGGGAAGCTACACTTTTAGAACTTTCATAACATAGATTAAACGCACGATCGTCTTTAAAGGGTCACTGCGGTGTATACTTAGAGGTGAAATCGTTTGCATTTGGTTAACAACAGACAAAAAATCGACCTACGAGGTCATTTCCTGTCGATTTTGACGTATTTCCTTTCGACGAATCGAGTTGAAAGTTTTTGTACAATACCCGTAGAACGGCGAGTTTATCATAGCTGTACTCAACTCACGTACCTGTATATTCGGTGAGTCTTTAAATTCTAGTGAGCTTTTCAAATTCCTTGCGATCTTTCGGCGAAACAAGATCTTAGTTAGAGTTTGGTCGCGAGAGGTAATAGAGTAAGTCTTATGATAGCTGTGTCGACGTGTCTTTGGTCCGTTTGTTTAGCCAGTCGGATAAAAATTTAATTAGGAAAGTTTGCTGAATTTCCCAGTTTCCTAACGGTGGATAATCTACGCATGATCATCGCAGAAATTTTGAAATGTTGTTCTTTATAAAGACTTGTAATTTGAATGTTTATGTTGTCGAGCAAGTGGAAGCCTTCCGTAGAGCGATCATATTTTGTGTATGATTATAACATCAACAGGTTTTTGGTTTCGTGACCATGGCAAAAGAAACCCCAGGACTCTACTAAACTCAAAATGCCTGTGGAGGAGAAGAGAGACAAGGCACAGACATCTACAGTGAATAGGTAAGTTGTCCAAACTCGCTTCAAAAATTTTTAACTCGATTTCAAGTACATGGGTTTTTCGGTTCATGTCAAACTCGCTACTTGCCAGAATGTTTACGGTTTTCATACGGTTTACTTGACCATATCTGTGTCATTTTGAAAATTTGAGAAGGAAGTCGTTTTTATTCAGGAGTTGTCAAGGGAAAGACTATTATGTAAACTAAAACATCATTAATCACATCTTATTTTGCCCAAGGGTATTTACTAATTTTGCGAACGTGTAGTGCCAGTTGTCGTTTTCGTTTGCGCTTGATTGGCGCTAATTTGCATTTATTTCCCAAAAGCGCCTCGAGAAGCATTTAAGTGAGAATTACTGTGTAATGTGTTTCTGCACGAAAAAAAAAACCTGTTCGCAATATCATGGGTAATCCTCTTCCTGAATACGAAAACGTAGACTTACAAAATAATATTTTGATATATTGGATGTATCAGCTAGGTACCTCAGGTATCCATTAGGCAAAGTTTTTCTATATACTTCGTTAAGTGGTTTTCAATCATATCGATCTGTCGGGGCTCTTCTGATGAAAGCTTAGAGCGTCCTTTTTTTTCTGTTTGTCGGAGTATTTCAAACAATTTTATTTTAGTTATGAAGTATTGTGTAAATAGACTGTATCTGAGAATAATAACCGGGGAACAGTGAATTTAACTTGAATACCAAATAGAATCATCTGGTGTGTAACCGCAAAATCTTTTCTCTTCGTATTTAAATAGGACGCAAATTCGCTGACGAGATTCGTGAATTTTAATTCTTCGTATGTGGTCGGGTTTTTTAAGAAAACTGACAAAGATGTTATAAATATTTCTCTGCGGGAAAGCTGCAAGGGGTTGATGTGATTGAACTTTGTTCTTCCTTCGTTAATTTCCGACACATCCACAATTCAGCACAACAGTACTTGAATCTCTTTCCGTTGAAGGAAATCATGGAGATACAATAACTTTAGAACCTCCTGGTAGCTTTTGTGACTCCAACTGAAATATAAACACATCCCTAAGAAGTCTATGTTTTGCTCTCAAAATAAATAAATGGCAATCTTGAAAGATGCCTTTAAAACCCTTTTACATAAAAGCATTAAAGTTTAGCCCCTAACTTCACGGGTGGATTGATATTCGGTATGATAAACATACTTCAAATTTTTACCTGGAGCTTAAAGGTTAGGAAACTTTGGATTAATCCCATTTTTCTACAATTTGATGATTGAATACACTAAAATGAACTGGGAAAATTTTCCCAAATAGTTATTTGAACAGAGAAATATAGAGATCTGGATTAAAATTTGACCCTGGGTTGGTGCTAATCGGCCTTTGAACAACTGGGCCCTGTACATATATGTTACTATAGACTAAGTTTTTTTTTTAATTTTGTGCATGAGTACCTTCATCATGCATAAGATTAGCAAGTGATGTGTACCCTAGAAAGACACTTTTGTAGGATCAAAAAGATAATCACCCTTGAAAGACACTTCTAACCAATGCGTAGATTTTCTGATGTTTGCAAGAAAAGAAATCTGCAGCTAGAGTCTACCATAAGAATTGTGTCTGTAAGATGAGTAGTAACCCAGATAAATGTAAAACCCCTTCTTGGCACTCTTGTTTTTGCAAGAAATGTCAAGTACATTACGTCAAATATCTTTCAGCAGAGTGAGAGTTTTATTTTGCTTCTTAATGTAAAAATTGAGATCTAGCGGCTATGCTATAAGGTATCTAGTTGATAACTTTAACAAAAAAAATAACAAATCTTTGTCTCTCTTTTCATTTCAGGGAGAATGAAGAAAAAGATTTATCCAGATTGTTAGACCTGCTAAACACCCCAGCCAGCAAACAACAGGTATATAATGTTGTACATACTATATTTCCTCAAACAAAAAATCATTCTCCAACTATTACACTACCTTTTCTATTGATTAAGTGCCCCCTATTTTGATCAAAATTTTGGATAAGTAATTGAAGGTTTATTTTAAGAAATGTGGTACAAACTTCATCATCATCATCATCATCATCATTTATTTGCCATTTTAATATTACAAAAAAACTTTCCCCAGCATTATAGTTTGCAGGAGGTGAGGTGACCCAGGAAGCCACTGGGCCTATGGGAGAGGACACCTCACTCATAACATATCTAAAAAGAATATATGCTGCAAATGTGTGGCTTGGCCATTTCAGTGATTATTTAAGCAAAACTCTGGCATTTTCGTCTTAAAGCTAAGAAGATTTGACAAATGAGTGACTGAAACAGGAAGAGAGTTCAAAATTTTAGAACCTTGGTAGAGAATTATAAATTGCTAGAGATTTGTACAACACAAGTGTGTTTTGATAATTGCTGGCTGCTCTGGAACCATAGCAGTGAATTTGGCTATTTTGTTACAAAAAGATTGAGAAGTAATAAAGCATGAATTTGGTGATTTCAAATGGATTGATTTGGAGAGTATGTAAAATTCCTAGTTTGGAGAATAAAGGAGTGGAACGAACTTGATAGTTTAAATTTGGTGATAGCCCACATAGCTTGCCTTCAATTTTAAGATGCTCAATAGGAAAAGTTCTCATTTCGGGCCCTTCATTGGAAGTTATTGAACTTGTATTTTGACCCTTTACTTTTAAGCTTCCTTCCATCTCTTGGATCCCAGATGAAAATCAGAACACCACAGGTAATCCATGGGCTGGGCAGGCAAATGGAGTGTTACCCCATCAACACCAGTCAACTGAAGCTCTCGCTTTGGAGAAATTCAGGTATATATAAATTGGCATAACTTGGTTTTTTCAACTGAGTTGACAATGTAAATTGGCCATAGTAAAGAGTTTCTGAGGTGAATTTTTAAGCCTTAGCCCTTTGTCAGAGCAGTGGTCGTATATCATCAACTTAGTTGTTAAAATCAAATTATCATCCTATATTCCCCCACTGACACAACATTTCAGTTTCTTTAGGAACTTATCCCCTTTATATATAAATTGGTTTTTTGGTTGATTGACTACTGAAATTTGAGTTTTCTGGTATTTACTTGGAATGCATTAATGGTTTACCTTTAACAACTTTTGACTTTCAAACGATATTTTCTTTCAACTGACTCTTCATTCTAAACATTTACCACCTAAATAGTTTGAAATATCTACTGCTTTTTTATAGATAACACTTATCAGCTCATGATTCTTACCTTGCAATTAGTTAAAAATAGAATCCAAACAAAAGAATAATACACAGTTCTGTTACTCACAGTAATGCATCATTTGATCTGAAATGAAATTATTCAAGAATGACATGAATTAAAACAAGAAAAAGTGGAATTCATGCTTGTGACAGTCAAATGTTATAAAACATGTGTTTTGTGAAACAAACTTAACTATAGATGTTTAAGACTTGGTTGGGAACAAAATCAAAGGCTAACTAATGATATTAAGGTATTTAATGTTAGTTACTTAGTAATACCATCTAAATAATCTTATCTTTACTAAGCCACTCTTTTAAATAAAAATGTTACTGGTAATGTTGTGGTTCTCTTTTGGTGTGCTTGTGAATGCAGGCAGTGTTCCTGCTTTTGGTAAAACTTGCTGCTGATAATTTACAGTTGTATGCTAGAAAATTTATTTCTTTTTGCGACAAGATTCTCCATTTAATCAATAGCTCCAGGTACCAGGGAGTCAGGAATTTCAGTTCACATGCCCTCAGCAGTTACTTCAGCCAGGTCAGTTAGGAACTTGGAGCTCAATAGAAGAGTGTTATCTATAGCTTACAGCACTGTTATAAGTATGATACATTTCTATGTATAGCATGCAGTTATCTGGTTTACATATGATATAAACCCACCCACTCTTTCACTTTGGACACGAGTATCCTATTCAGAGATATAACCGGCAATCTCAAGGCAGCTTTTGCATGCCAGCTTGGTTGTCAGTATAATATTAGATCTAATTGACAAATGAAGAGAAATGAAAATGAAGGTACTGTGCCTCCTGGTACAGTCTTAGATGGTAGTTTGTTTGAGAGAGGTGTTGTTGGAACTCATGGGTATTTCCTTACAAATGTTGGGGATGCCTTTGATTATATTCTGGCATTTGAGGATATCATGGGGGCATCAAGAATTATGTAAAAACCCCATGACTTCTGTTTACTCAAAAAGTGGCAAGTGTAAAGGATTTTTATACGTTGCTAAATGGTGGTTTTCATCTATGTGAGGATAGTTTTAGCAGAAAAACAAGTTCTTATCAAGGACAAACATGACATGTTTGTGGTCTTTCTATTTAGATTTTCACAGCCCTTGTAAAGCAGCGAGTTTGCTACCTGTGAGTATCAGTGTTACAGTGAACAGTATAGACCTTTTTCAAAATGGTGGGCATGATAATTAGTCTTTAATGCATATGCAAATCAACCTTCCTGGCCTCACATTAGCATGAAAATTATTGCGTTTTTCAAACATGTTGTTGAGGCCAAAAAGGCTAATTTTAAAGGCTGAATTACATGGAATTTACAAGTCCTAGAGAATAACAGTTAGGTACACCATTTATTAAAGGGGCTTATGGTCTATATTTAGCATCATACTTGTATAAAATGAAAGACAAGTGGGACATATTTAAACTTGCAGTCTTCACAAGATTGAAGGGACAATTTATGAAGAGTTGTTAGAAAATTAACTTACAAGGAAATGTTTTTATTTGGCATCGGTCTATTTTTAGATATTATTTTTTTGCAATCCATTACTAGGCATGCAAATAATTAGCTGATCACGGAATTTGTTGTTTTAATTTGTCTTTTTTTTTTTCTGTCTCAATTAGGGAGTGGATTGAACGAGTTCCTCCAGAAAATATTCTGAGAGTGCTAATATGCCTCAGAATGCTTATGAGGGACCACACATTTCAGGTAATTACAACTGAACAAAGATTTACTGCATGGTCAAACTTAAAATAAAACCAAAAAAACAATCGGTGTCTTAGGTCTGGTTTTTTGTGTTGTACGTTGGAAGCCTTTGAACAAAGCACCAGTATTGTTGAACCTTAAAACAAATTGTGGTCTCAAGTTAGGGGCTCTACATTTGGAATTTCATGCCTTGTCTTTTAACAAAGTCTAATAATAAACTTTGGAGTTTAGCTGCAGAATTTGGAATTTTTTAAGGATTTTCATGTCTCATGTTTTGATTAGGTTTTGGTTGTGAGGTCTTACCTTTCAGGGTTCATACTCGAGTTTTATTTCGACCTGTTATGTGGGGGGATACCAAGGCCTAATGGTCAGTTAATGTAGGTTGTGCTCAGGGTGGTGAGGTCTTAGCTACTACCAGACTTAAACTTACTGCACATGTACATATTTACAAGAACAGTGCCCTAGTTTTTTTTATTCATGATGTAAAAAAAATGCAATGATAAAATATGAATGTTTTTTCATGAATTGGGAATTAATAATTTTCCCTTTTTACAGGTTGAATTTTTCAATCTAGGTGGTGTGAAAGTCCTTGCAGAGGTTTGTTTGTTTTTAGTGCTTATATGAACTCAACAAGTATAATCTACCAACAGCAACACAATAATAATATTAGTTGATTTATTTCTGAATATAAACCAAGGGTGACCTCTTAGTATTTCACTGTATAACTTGTTCCAGGAGGGTGATAGACTGCAGCCATTTGAAAAAAATTAGAGCATACAGTTGTATGCTCAATCATACAATAGGGTGGCCTGTTATCAAAACCAGTTTGAAGAGAAAAATCCACCATTTTCTTGGATATTAGGTTGGCAGTTACTGATTATGCACAAGGAAAGGAACTTGGGTCACAGAAGATGGACAAACTGTACAAGCTTATATGTATATTTACGCGAAGAATGACTGGGAAAAAATGTGACTAGTTTGCTGGAAAAAAAATTCAGCCTCTCATTATTAACAGACTTAGATTGGTCTGTCATTATTATCGAATATATCATGTACTCACCGCAGTGTTCTCCTTCCTCCATTGTGTACTTGATGAAATATCTTTTTGTGAAGTTTTGTTGCAATGTTGTTCTAATCCAATTGTCTGGAGTTTTTTTGGACACAAATGATAATTTCTCTCCTGTTTGTTATCAGAGGCTACAACTATTGACTGAAAGTTATCTTGAGAATGGAGAAGAGCCATTTACTGTTGACATTCTGAAAGAAATGACAAGTAAGGATCTTACCATGAACATTTAGTTATAATTTCTCTGTACTGATATGGCTTTGGTTCTTGTTTGTCATCGTGTTTTAAGTCTTGATGTGTGTGGTGTAGATGTGCCTCCATGCACCGGGAGTAAAAACTGGTACTGGCAAGTGGTCTGAGAACCCTGAAAAAATGCTGAGGGAATGTGGAGTGGAACTAGTATCACATCCAGGGGGAGTTGCAATTCCTGCAAGTACATGTTCCTGTAGTCACCTCATGCTGGAGAAACTGGGATATGCTCTTGCATCAAAGCTAATGAGTCTTTTTATGCTTATGTGATATCTTTTTTTTTCAGACATTTGTCAGAAACTTGCTGCAGATGTTAAGCAGAGGGAGTGGCTTGTGGCATGTTGTACTCATAAGGTACATGTGTATGTAATACTCTACAAGAGTATTTTTCAAGTCTGGCAACAGCCATCAGTTTAGTACAAGCAAAAAGGAAAGTGCAAACAAAAGAGACAGCAATTTTCAGAGGAATCTAATAGAGGACTCTCTTCAATCCATGATTGCCCCCTAGAACTGCTTGCAAATTCACCTTTGCCTTTTGCTTTGTCCAGGGCACCGATGGGTTCACCTTTCCACATTACTCCTACCTCCATCAGAGGTGTCTCATCATTTCATTTATGAACATGATAGTGTCGAAAAGGTACATACATGCACATTGAGTTAGTATGTGTAACATGTGTTGTACCCAAATGACATGTACATGCTCTACCTTGTATTTCCAGGCTCTTGTTCTTCTGTTATCTGCTAGTGATGTGATGGTTCTTCATTGTTCCTTGTATGCCCTGATTGGCTTGGCTCAAAGGTTAGCTTTATGTAGAGATCAGTTTAACATATCTTATATGCCATTCATGTTGTTATGAAATAATGCAATTAGGCTTGTTAAACAAAAATTTTAATTTATTTGATGCATCATTCATGACCATATTACACATGGACAAATTTTAAAGTTCAAAATTGTGCAAGGAGGCAAGTTGCTTTGGCTAGTAATGTCAGACAGTGATGCATGACCATCAATGTTGTGTTATGCTTTGTTACATGGTATCCTCAGTTTCCACAGTTACATCTTTTTTTTGTTTTTGTATTTTGCAAATAGTGAGAGACCTCGAGCTCTGATTGGTGAATTGAATTGCACAGAGATTCTTTTAAGAATACTTCAGGAATATGACATTCTTTCTAAAACGTAAGTTATGTGTATGTGATAAGAGGGTTTTCACTCCCTCTTGACATTCCTTATGTCTACTTTCAGTCTTATGATAGGTCTTTGGTTAAGGTTGAACTCCTATTTACTTATCTATGCTTTCTTATTTGCCCTATGTGTTATTTTGATGAACATTGGATTCCACAACTCTTATATTAATTTTTCTTTTGCATCAATGTTTGTACTAGTCTGGCAGCTGGTCTTCTAAGAATATTGTGTGCTGACAGCAGTATCAGAGAGCAGGTTAAGGTCTTTGATGGAATCCCAATTTGTCTGAGGTGAGAGATGCTTCCTTTTAAGTATGTTACCCTTCATCAAGTTGGAGTTCAATCTTTAAAACAATTATCTTCTAGAAGTAAATGTTTGTTGTGTATCATCGAAAGAAACATTGGGAAGGCTTCTTCAGGCTTTGTCCATATGAACCTGGATAGTTTTTAGAATGGACTCAAGATTTTTCATCCATTTAAGCTTCAGCCCACCCCTAAACTGCATATTCAAGCTGTAACAACACACACAGTTGATTACCTATCCTGTGAGGGCAGACAAAAATGGAGGTTTTTTAATAGTAGAGGTGATGTTCTTGTCTGAAGTACCAGGTTATCTCAACATAATCATGCACAATGTACAATTTTACAGTCTATCAACAGTATTTTCATGTTTTCTTCAGCTTACTACACTGTGACAATCTCAAACTTCTGTGGAACGTGGTTAGTATATAGAGGCCAGTCCATTGATGATTCCACTAATTTTTGCTTTCAGTGACATGTGCATTGTTACATTGCACTTACATGTATCTTATGCTATTGTTTTTGGTTTACTTATTGTAAGGTATGGATTATTGTACAACTGGCTGAAGATAGTGACTCTAGCAATGACATCAGAGTTCTTGGTGGAATTCCTTTACTTCTGGCACTTCTTCAGTAAGCAAGATTCAATATTAATTATGGTATCCTTACTGTCTCCCATGTATTTGTGAATTTGGTGTTAAGACAAACAAAATATTGCTTGTTCATAGTTCTTTAAAAATTCTCATGCCTTCTCTTATTGATAATGTAATGATCTTTTATCTAGAGGAATAACCCATTTATCACCCCTGTTAGTGAAAGGGTTAATGTTCCACAAGCTCTTTTGTTTATTTTTAATGACAAACAGTATTTATCACCTGGGCCAGGCTGTACAAAACCTGATTCCTACACCTTTGTAAGAGTTTGAAACTAAGTCTGTTACCACAAAGGGTCAAAGGCATATCAATACATACATGATCTTGAATTTCCTCTAAGGGACCTTGGTGTCATAAGGGATAAACAGTTATCTGTTGCAACCCTCTGACAGCCAGTAGAATACTCCATGTGCTCTGTTGCATGTATTGAGAGCTTTTTCTATGCTAGGCCAATGGCTATATTGTGACAAACATAACCTGTCACACTGCGTAGTCTGCTTGCTAATAAATCAGCCACTTTGGAGTCTTTAGAGTGAAAAAAAATAGGAACAGTTCTTAATTACTTTGTCTGTTTTTGCAGAGATCGGAAGCCAGAGTCAAGTGCTGAAGTATTATATCTGGGCTCTGATACAAGTTCAAAAGCATCAATCAGTGCAGAGGTAAACTGCAGCATGTATATGTAACATAAGGGATCTTCATTACATGTGCACAGTGCAGGTCAAATAAAATGTTTAAGCATGAATGATTCTATTTTAACCTGAACATACTTGTACACTGTAGGCTTGTAAAAGTCAAATATTAGTGTAAATTTGTGCATTGTCATGGTCACATAAAAAATGCAATTTTTTTAAGGTCAAAATATAACAAGTAACTTATTTAGTAGTTTTGATGCCAATGAATGAAATGTCATTCATTAATGAAACTCCTTTTCAAATATACAATATTATCTAGACGAAAGGCAACATTGATTTAAGTGATGAGAGACAGTTAAACACCAATGCAACAAGCTATAGGGCATAAAAGTTTACACATCCCTGGTGTTTGGTCTCTGATTTTAGGCTGAACCTTTGACACTGAAATACATGTACAATTTAACTTTTACTGCAATATGCCGCACTGACACCTTTTCCAGAGAGTAAAATTGCATTTGTGTTGTTGCTCAAGCAGACTGAGGCTGATTCTGGAGAAGATACCATGCCTTTGAAAATTGGTGAGTTATGGAAACCTTCTCCCCCCACCCTTTCCTCCCCAAACAATAATATACAAAGGGATAGCAATGCATGAAAAATATATTAAACTTGTACACATGTAGATCTCAGTGCAAGCCAGTCAGCATTGATTTGAGGAATAGGGATGAAGTAAAATTATTTGTTCTTATAGAAAGTTTGGTTGAGAAAATGCGATGCTAATATTTAAAAATGTCAAAAAGTTTATGTGAGATTGTGACTTGCTTTTCGGGGGGAAGAACTTTTTAGTTTTTTTTGTTTGTTTATTGTTGGTGGAAGACTAATACTTTGTAAGTTGGGAAATTTTGGTTTTTTTTCTTTTCTAAAACCTCTTTCAGGAACCTTCTTGTTTGAGTCATCTGCAACCACATGTAGTTCACAATGGGCAACTTTCAGTTAAAATCACGATGAACTGATCTTAGTGATTGTTTTTTATTTTCGGGTAGCTGTGTGCTCTGCCCTGACTGAGCTTGTTGTCAATGACACTAATGGACAGCAAATTGTGCAGGTGAGGAGTGTAAGCTGAATGTTTTCTCTCAAAAGAAGCCAAATCTTACCTTCTGAATGATTCATCAACCACGAGGCTTGTTAGAATTCTTTAACGTGTAACAGGAATATTACAGTTACATCCGGAAGGGATTCTTATCCATTGGCTCTCAACATTCAGAGAGTAATCACGTTTCTTCGATTATTTTCCGGTATTCAGTTATATTACAAGGTGTAGAGAGTCGAATGTCAAGGCAATTATTTTAGCCTAGGAAACACAACTCCATGACCCGACGAGAATAAACTTGGACCTCTTCATTCAAAGTCCAGAGAACAGGGTACCAGGCCACCGCATCTTGCGTTAAAATTGTGACAAAAACTCCAAATACATTAATTACAGAGCACCCCTTAAATAGCTTATGCTTTTGTTTCATATAACACTCTACAAACAACAAAGCGTGAGTCGGCAAATACACAAAGCGTGTTAACCTTCTAATTCAACTGCTTGCGTGCGAGTGGACACAGCATACTAGCGTGTAACCTAGTGTGCAGGACGCATTTTAACTAACGTAAAGCTAGAGTAATAATTGTATGGTAAATATTCTCTCATTATTGCCGTAATACTACTAGGTTAATTAAACCGAAGCTCGTATCGGTTTTGTTATAGTTGTCAACTTCGGTAAAATTTCCGCACAACCCCATACTACATTATGCATTCAGTTCTTGGATAGAGAAAACAATGAATAAAACAATACATCGCCATTGGGAAAACAGATTTGTTTTACAATAGTATGGGGCTGTGCGTAAATTTTACCCTTCAGTTACTTTGTTCATGTGGAGAAGTGATTTTTAATGATGTTTGTGGTATGTTGAAGTACAAAATCTAACCCAGTACCGGAACGAATTCCGACGATCGCCAAAAACAACCCAAGACGTCCAAGATATCAGGAAATCACCATAACATATAGCCTTAAACGGCCAAAACATTTGAGTAAAATTATATTCTATCGAATGGCCAGAGCGATTTCAAGGGATGGTAAACAAAACTGAAAACGAGAAAGAGTGTTGTTCTCCACAACTCTTTGTCTCCGAGAACATTACGGATAATACATCAAATTTTGATGCATTAGGACTCTCCCATGACATTTTATCACTCTCAAAGAATTAAAAGCAATTAAAACTAGAGCACGTAACTATAAGTAGAAAACAATAATAAGGGAGAGATGACCGTTTCTAGCTGATAAGAGACGAGTACCGTCATAGAACAGACAGGTTTGCTGTACACATATTATATTTCAAAGCTTGATTTTAAATTACGTATAATTCTTTACTCTGTTTCAGTCAAACGGTATTTACTTGCTGGGATTACTTATTCTGCCCCAAGAAACGTCTTCTTCTGAGGAAGCCGCAACTGTAGAACATCTTCAGGTAGGACGGACTATTTTTGTACCCTATTACAAGTGCAGGTGTAGATCGTAAGACATTTTCATCAACACGCACGGTACTGTACTTGGAAATCTTTGATTAACTCGACTTACTTTTGTTGTAAATTTTTTCTTCACAGAAAAGCGCATTCAGGGCTTTGAGGTTGGTTCTCTTTTTTTCCTTTGTATTTTCTTGTATTTAGTCTGTATACATCATCTCCCCTCAAGAAAAGCTTACTGTTCGAGCCTCATCAGATCCAACCGCAGGGAATTTTTTTCTTCAGTTTTATTTTTAAAATGCAGCGAAGGCGTAGTCAAATTTCCTCGAGCTGCATTTCAAAGCCCTGTTTGCTTATATTCCCAACTTTGCCCGAAATTTTGATACACAACTCATATGTTATGGGAACCACATTGTCCTGCCCAGGAACAGATTGACAACTAGTATTAAATTGTTTTGTTCCAAAATAACGCTCTATCACCTTCGTCTTTAGTGAGTTGTTGTGCTTAACTCTCTGCAGATTCTTGTTTAGTATGGAGCGAAATCGTCAACTCTTCAAGAGGTGAGATATACCGTTTGAATTCAGCCTAGCCCTAAGTTTACATCGTGAGAGATCGAGAATTCTTGAATAAGGGCAGGGCTTAGAAGTTTTGAAAACCTTTACAATGATTTTCTTTTGATTTACAGATTGTTTCCCCCAGACCTCTTCGAGAAATTTATTGATGTCGGTCATTACGTCAGGGAATTAAATGCCTACAAGTGCCTGGTTGACAAAATTTCCACTTTGACGGTGAGGTTATAGAGTTGTTTTTTGTGTGTTATACAGAAATCATTGAACGGTATTAATGAATTACTCCGCTTGATGAATTTCTTTTTCACCAAGCAAGCGTTTGACAGAGCAGTCTCGAGTTCTATTCGACCAGTGGACTGTATTTGAAAATCGTTTTGTTCCCTAATTAACATTTCCTGGATAGTTCTCAACTTCTGGAAGCGGCATAGAAAGATAGAGAAGCAGGCTAACTTACATTGAAAGGGAGGTTACCACTGTGAAATAAACGTTTTTAATCCAAACAAAATACTGCAGATCACTATTGTTCTTGATGACTATAATTATGCTGCGTTAGTATTTTAATTCTTCAAATTTAGCCAAGTGAAAGGCTAAGCTGATAATAATAGACTAAATTTTCAGCTCCAGGAAAATTCAACTGTATGAGTGAGAGTTTTACTTATTAGAGTAGATCAGATTTGAAGGATTGACAGGCCTACACATGCGTCGGACAGTCTGGTTCCAATCGTCTGCAGTTTCCCCTTAACACCTCTCCGATCAAGACAACAAGAAATAATGAGTCTTTACTTCTGGTTTTGTTTCCTATAGGAGGAGGACATTTCAGTGATTAAAACCAATATTCAAGCCACCAATCAGAACAAGGCTCCTAGTCATTCCATCGGTTCATACGAGGTACTTGAACTTCTGGGATCTGGTGCATTTGGAAGTGTCTTTAAAGTAAGTTGACTCCGTTAGCTAATTGAACGTGGGTCTTGTGTTTACGAATGTCTGTTTACTCTACGAACACGTACATCTGTGTACTAAAGTACTAACGCTTTTTTAGCGAAAACTGTTGCTCATCATTTGATCACATTATCATTTTTATTTCAGGTTAGAAAGAAGAATGCTGGTCAGAGCTTTCTCGCCATGAAAGAGGTTTGGCTTTGTTTATTACACTGGCCTAAAAACTTGTGCTTCCAATGTGTTAAAGAGACTTAATATGCGTCACTTCTTTTATCTTGTAGTATCAAAGGTGTTTCTCTGGAAATTATTTTATGCTCTTGCTTCTTTAAGTTCTTTAAATATCCATGGCAGTTTGTTTAGCGATCTCGGTACCTTTCTGTAGATGGGGAGATTAAATTAAATTTTGTAATTTTTATTTTTATAGATGTCAGTTCATAATCCTGCTCTTGGAAAGACGGCTAAAGACAGAGGAAAGAGTGTTGGTGAAATTGTCAATGAAACAGCTATCATGAAAGAACAGGTAACTTAACTGTACTATCAATTTTTATTCACTTCACGCGAATAAGGAGAAATCCACGCAATGTGTAGGCGAATGTGACGATAAGTTTACTCGCTGACCAGCGAGCTAAGAGCCGGGAGAATTGAATGGACTTCTTACAACAACTTGAGCAAAGTCTCTGGAGTCTCGTAGATTTTCCTGCTGCTTTTCCAATTTGCATTTAAATCACAAGGCACTCTGCGCGACCAGTGCATTTAAGCTTCGATAATAGTAAAACCAGTTTATTTTAATTTCCTTTTGCTTTTCAGCTAAGACACCCAAATGTTGTCAAGTACCACAAAGCTTTTCAAGAAAGTGAGTAGCTTTTCTTTGGTCATAAATTTATTTTAAGCGATTAAACACGCAAATACAAGAAAAACAAATTGACGTTTGTCTAGTATATTGATACCATAACCCTTTTTAGCCCAGCATCAGTATGTATACTCTTCATACTGTTCTCTTTATTTTCCTACGGCGCTGACAAGGAGAATTTGTTCGCCTATCAAGAGCTCCTTTACTAGGCGATCATTTCCTTTTTGTCTTAAGACCCTTATGTTTGATTCACCAGTGATACTGTAAGGAGAAATTAGATTTTAGTGACTCTCAGAGGTTAACGGCTTAACACTCTGATAGCGCCAAGTAATGTCAGAGAAGTTGGACGATCTTACCGTTTCACTGTGCTGACCATTTCTTCTTGTTTTATACTTATTACAGAGGACAAACTCTTCGTCATAATGGAATTAGTCGAGGGCGCTCCTCTTGGCGAGCATTTTAATTCCTTGAAAGAAAAAGGGACCAAGTTTTCAGAGGAGAGAATATGGCATATCTTTATACAGGTACAGAACTGTGCTTTTCCATGATGGTAAAAAATTATTTAAAGATACATTCATATAGGTGGAATGCGTGTGTTCATTCGCGTATTCGTTCGTATACTTTCTCATTCTATCCATTTACCTTTTGAAAATTGATCTCTAATTTATTTTTCTTTCTTCTTTTTTCGTCTAGATTGTTTTAGGACTTCGTTACATTCACAAAGAAAAACACATCGTCCACAGGGATCTTACGCCAAACAACATCATGCTGGGGGAAAATGATAAAGTCACTATAAGTTAGTAGCTTTTGTTTTTGCCTTGTTTTGTTTTGCTTTGCTTCTTAAATTAGCCTTCGTGGAAAAGTAATGATAATTTATATCTTTTTCTTTACAGCTGATTTCGGTTTAGCCAAGCAGAAGAATCCTGATGCAAGTAAAATGACGTCGATGGTTGGTACAATATTATATTCATGGTAAGTATAAGTCATCAGTTTTTTTTTTGTTTGTTCTGACGAAAGTTTCGACGTCATTGATGCTAATTTTTCAAGCATATATTTTCGAGAAAATGGAAGCGGCACATTCCGGCATTCTTTACATCTGCGATGTCGGAGAATATCATCTTTCTAGGAACGTATTTTCGGTTATATTTACCATCTTAAAAGTTAAGACGTTAAATCTCTTCATTACTAATTTTTTTTGTAACATCACTTAAAAGTTAATCGTAGTCAGCTGACTAGTGATTCCTTGTACTTGCGAAAACTGGTGAAAAGGATTGGATGTGGAAACAAACCGTGAAATACCTCCCAGAGTTTATGCGAACAGAATATCCACAAGTGTAGACCGGCATTGTTTCCATGCAGAGTACTTTATCTGGGTTCTGGTGATAATTGAGTTACTGAATATCTTTATTCTCTGTTTTTAGTCCTGAGGTTGTTCAAAGCAAGCCTTACGGTGAAAAGGCGGACGTGTGGGCCTCAGGCTGTATTTTGTATCAAATGGCAACTCTTCAACCTCCATTTTACTCGTCAAACATGTTAGCATTAGCAAAAAATGTACGTCGGCAAGTGCGTAATATTAGGAGACCTTTGTTATTCATTAGTTGGCAACTGAACTTCAGCACTGATCAACGAGTTGAGCTGAAAAATCGCAACAACCGTTAAAATAGTCAGGGGAACTCTACTGAGTTTAAATTTTACATTTGTGTCAGTTTTAATGAATTTGTCAGTCATAATACAGTGGAACATCTATTCATGGAACACCCTCGAGTCTAGAAAAGTGCCCCTTATTAGAGGTGTCCCATCAGGTAACAAGTATAAATTCAGTTGATTGCATCTTTCTTGTAATTAACTTATGAGACCATGATTTTGCTAAGAAAAAGCTTTTCTTTGTGTTGTTCAAAGCGGTGAAAAAAAGTACTGAAGTTTTGTCGTTTGCCCTACAAAGTCATATCTGCCGATGTTGACGTGGTTCCACTTCAAAAGTGACTTTATCGTGACTGTTGCACGTGAACCGCTTTGTAACGATGAAAAACTCAAAATTAACATATCAAAATGTCAGCCATGGACTGTTGCTCTACATTACGTGTCACGGGCAAATCACTTTGTTCTGGGTTTCATTTTTTTAGGAATTATAACTTTGTTTTTATCCCTCAAACACAGATTGTAGAAGCTAAGTACGAGCCCATACCTCCAGGAGAGTACTCGGACAAGCTGTCCGAGACTGTGACCAGGTCAGTGATGGAAAGAGTAGAGTGACCTTTGGTGCATATTGCTTTGTATGAATTATAAAATCTTATTGGCTGTGTATACTTTTGAGAATAGATTGTTAGTTTGACCGTGCGAACACCAAGAGAAATCTTAAGGGGTTTTTTTTTTTCATTTCTTTTATCGCCCTTTCTTGTACCGATGCGCGCAAAGCCGGAAGATTTATGTAAAGAAAGGTTGATGAACGTAGCTCATTGTTACCGTGGTGGAGGAGTCTGGCTGAAAGCGGAGAGAAAAGGAAGTAGTCTTTTTAGGGGTTCGCAAGAGTGCAGTTAAAACCCAAATCTTACTGTGGCTTTGTTTGCTGCTGTTAACATTTTTATTGGGGATGTCAATGTTGTTTTGGCTACTAGAGCGCGTTGGCTCACATAACAAGCGCGCATAAAGGGGTGCTGGAGAATGGTTTGAAGTTTCGCGTGCGAGAAAGAATTCCTTGCGCGCCTCTAACTCTTTCTTTGTTTTTTCCTCCGTCTAGGTGTCTAACACCCAATCCTGATGAAAGACCAGATATAATTCAGGTATGCTATGTAACGTCACAATCTCATAATAAGTGATTGTTAACATTTTCAATCAGTTTTTATATTATAGTGTTTATATTCAACGTTATTTGTGTTTTGAGGGGAGAGGTCCCAGTCTTTGCACAGGCCGGAGCTGTGACACTTCATTTCATGTTCTTGCACTTCTGTTATTCTCTTAAATTTTAAAGTGGTCTTTTTGTTCTAGGTTGCTGCCATTATCAGCGAAATAATGCTGGTGTATGTGGACAAGTTGCGGTCCAATGAGATCAGCCTGGAAAAGAAACTGGAACGAGAAAGAAAAAGAACCCAGAGGTGTGTTTTTTTCCCAAGTAGATGGATGTTTGTATAGCGTTAATAGACCTATCTTCAGATCGTTTGCCGTTTTGAATAGGTTACTTTTTCCCTCTTAAGAACCTCATAATACTCTTCTGTGCTAATTTACGGTAATGAAATGGCCGTCGTAGAAGGTCCAATTTAACCGAAAGAGTTGTCTTACCTTGCAGGCATTATATCGAGGCAAATCGTAATATGCAGAACTACCATCGCCTTTTCTGGGCCTCACAAGAACGCTATGACAAGCTGGTGAACCTGTCAAGTAGTGGAGGAGCCGCTGGCTTCAGGAACGTTGACGTCCCTGAAGGTTCTGACACCGCCTTTGAGGCAGCGAGTGCCCTAGCAGAGTTCAACAAGAATGGCGTTCATAAAAACGGCGAAACAGAGTTTGCGAACCAAGTGGATTCTGGAATTGACATTGGAGGAGAAGCTCAAGCCAACGGAGTCCTGGGTTCCAGTATCAGATCACCTGAACAAAATGGTGGTACTAAACCTGAAAGTAGCTCGTCGCCAGGCTCAACGCGGCGGCAAAGGACTCTTAAGCCAGTTATTACTGATAAATCTAGTTACAAAGGGAATACTGAAAAATCATCCTCTTTAAACAAAGACAAAGATAAGCCGTTATCAGGCGGTAGGGTAGGAATAGAAAAATTGTCCAACAGTAGGACTATCGTTGAGAAACCAGGCGCCAGTTCTTCCGCCACTAATTCTCATGTTTTTGCGGTACCGAAGCCCCCGGGACCACGGAAAGGCGCGAGGAGACAACTTCATGTTGATTTCGCGGCCGGCAGCAAGGCTTCCCCGTCAAATGGTTCGAGTACTATAACAACAACACCTGTTGGCGGAAATTCATCTGGGATTCCTGCTCCTGGGATAAGTGAAATTTCATCGAGAAGGACACATAGCAGGTTAGTGTGAGACAGAAAGCCTCACGTTAAAGTTGAGGGTGGCAAAAATATGCCCAGTGGGAATTTTCAACTTAGAAGACACCAGGGACGGACCGTTAGGAGGCATGATCAGCAATAGCAAAGTATACTTTTTGTATGAGGTTAACTAAGGATTGAGGTGGGTAAGTTTCTAAAGCATATTTGGTGCTGCGTCGGAGTGAGGTTTTACAAGATAATTGCTTTTATAAACTGGGTGAATTATGTCAATTGACCACTGTTGAGAGATTCTAAAGCTGACGTTTCGAGCGTTAGCCCTTCGTCTCAGTGAATCCGATTCCCTCTGAGGAAGGGCTGATACCTGAAACGTCCGCTTCAACGAGAGTGAACAAGAAATATTTTGCGTATCTAAAGAGGACCTAATTCTTAGAAATAAAGTGTTTTAATGTCCTTCTGCTCGTTCCATTTTAGCTCATCTGTGGAAACGTATAGAAGACAGAGTAGTGGACAGTTGAAGGCACGACCTCGTAAGTATAATTTTGTTTATTATTCGTAAATGCTTTGGACTGAAAGCCGAAAGATTACGTTTCAAATAACTTTTTACAACAGAGCGCTTTTTAATGTTAATATGTAAGTCTGTTTGTTTGTTTGTTTTAGCTACTGCCGCAGCCACTCTCAGCATTTCTCCTCGCAAAGTGCGTCAAATAAACGATCCCATCTCCCAGATTCTCAACCAACTCCACAAGATCATCTTCATAACGCAGGTTCGCGATTAGTTTTTTATCTTATGTCGTTCCCCTGTATTCTTCTAACCTGTGGGACATCAGTAAGCAGAATTGATCCTCGAATATCCAGCGCTAGTATTGTTGTAATGGGATACAATAGCCGAGAAGACATTCGTTGCCGTTGCACTCTTAGTTCGACGAAAGTTCATCCTCGTTGCACTCTTTATTTCTTACCTAGTTCACTTGTTAATTTTTCATTTCCGTTTCAGTTACCACCTACATTATCACCAAACCCACAGAGAAGAATAGTCGAGCAGTTCAAGAGAGCTCTGTTTGCTCCTCAAAACAGCTCCTTCGTCAATCTTAAAAGCGAGGTCAAGAAGGTAAGTTCCTTTTCGTCACCAGAGGTTCCCTGGAATATTTTAGAATATTTTATAGTAGCATTTTTTTTTAGAAACAAATGTAACCTTTCGTAAGATTTTGATGGATCAATGTCTGTTCCATTTGTTTTCATTTATCGGATATGACATTCCAATATGACCTATTTGGTATGCTACGAGTTTTATCACTCTCTTTTGTAAATGGACGTGATACATTAAGACCTTGTGGTCAGCACGCAGGGTTTAACTGGAGAGGTCCCTGTTCCGCCCCATTGGCCGCGTCTCTCCTGAGCATGGCACCTCCTACTTAATTAGTGACAACCTCCAACCAAGAGTATGAAATAAAACGTGGGGGGGGGGGGGAGCAGGACGAGATGTAGAAGATGGGGGAAGGGGGTTAAAATGCGAGATACTAATATTCGATCATGCCATTGGAACCGGAACAATTTCTGATAGTTTGGCCAAGATATACATTTTTGACCTCTGTTAAGAAACGCTTTGTATGGTTACATGACAGGTGATTGAAGGGTCTAGAGAAGTTATTGACCTGAAGTTCGGGTTTGGAGATCCAGCATTCCTGCATCACCAGCTAGATACCGCTGACAAGTTAGGTAGGTTCAGAGAGCAAAATGTGGCAAGGTTACTGTGGGACATAAACGCGAGTCATTTTTTTTTACTGTTGGTTTTGTGTTCTTAGTGAGTGGAGTTAACCTTGAATCAGGCGACGCCCAAGAAATTGGCATAACATACGAGATGATGCAGGTTTGTGAAGGTTCCTTGTGCTTTAAATCTTGTCTCCAAGTTGTAAAGAAGATGAAAGTCTTCGAGAATTTTTTTTTTCTTTTTTTTCGGCCCCAACCCCTTCAACGTCTACGAAAATTCGGAAGGATTGATGAAAGGTAAATGATAAAGTTTTTAATTTCCAATTTGTGTCGGTTTTCCCTATCGATCCTTAGTTATCTTCGTTCTTATGTTTTGATTTCTCTGTTTGTTTTTGGTATTTGTCTCCTTAAATAAAGATCATTGAAGGTTTTATTCAGTCCATATTGGCCATCTGTTCTTAACCCTTTCACTCCTAAGATCTTATTAGTGATTCTCCTAACTGTCTGCCATGCAATTTTTATGATGTTACTTCGGAGAATTTGGTATTGGATCAGCTTATAATCCTCAAATTGATATTTTTCTTAATCCCCATCACTTCTCATCACACTTGTCATTTGTTTTTTTTTTTCCAATTTCTGCTACATCGTCGCTTATCTTCTAATTCTTTAATTTTTAGGAAGTTTTAAGATCTAAACTACGATTGTTTTATTGCAGAATATAATCGAAAACGTTCTCATGGAGAGTGGCTATTATGACATGTCTCCTTGTGCAAGGTGGGTGAGCATAGTTGCATTTTAATCTAGAGAAAACTTGAATTCACAGAAGGCTCGTACAGTTGGAAAGGTGAATTAACTTCATGTAGAAGGGCAATTTTCAATTTTGCCCAGCGTCATTCTCTCAGCTAATCAGATGAAAACTGGGTCACTGAGTTGGCTCCAGGCTACTAATTAGTGGCGACGAGCGAAGAACCGGGGCGAGCGAGTAAAAAAAAAGTCGGGAGTCAACTCCTTCTGTAAAACCCATCAATTTTTTCGTCTCTCGCTCATTCTGTCGTCTCCACTGACCGGCAGCCCGATATAGGCTGTGTTCTCTAGTGCTTTTGTCACTATGTTTTTCTTCAAGGTCTCTCTAGCTCTATGTGGAATTGATGTTATTGATTGGTAGTTATGATCTCTTTAGTTTTATTTTGACGTCCATCAATCAAAATGCACTTTACCGCACACCCAAAGCCCTCTTCCCTCTTAGCCATGGCCCCCTGTTTTGAAACAGCAATAGGAACAAAGTAATATAGAGCACAAAAGAGAGGATGTGTCACTTGTATTCGCTCATATATTTTGATTTTTGCGTTTGACTTTGGAAATGAAGTTCCTTAGCATTACTTTCATCTAATACTATTTGTAATTGCACACAATTTATCTTTGCAATCCCTTGGTTTTTCCCCTCAGAAACCGAACGGTTCCTCTGGGTCCTATTGGCACGGTGCCGGCATCTGGTGTCAACTTAGGCCCCTCCAAGAGGGGTGGAACTTCCTAGTGTCATAGTGATTGGATTCTTTCATAACAGCCACAATGGCAGCATGATATACACAGTCTTAATATCTGTTTTTAATGTGGAGTGTTAATGCTCGAAAACACGGTGTGGGATTTCTTTCAACATTCAGAGATGAATTGAAGCTTTCAGTGACAGTGTTTTTTTCTAAGCCATCTGGGATGGGAAACGAGATTCCTGTGGATGTAAATGTTTGTAAAAACGAACTTAATTTATTTTTTTAGCGAAAGTTTATTTAAATGCAGTCGATGAAAAGGAAAAAGGGAGAGTTTATCTAGACCGCGCATGTAAGTAAGTGTTTTCATTGATGTGTACCAAGAATTTAGAGAAGACGAACTTTTTGTATAATTGAATAATCGACCGCGAATAAGCAGAGGCGTAATGTAGTTTTAATTAGGGATCCTAATTGGTGGAAAATTTTACATCACTGTCTCGACCAGTCAGATGAAAGGTTTAGGCTCATCGTGTCTGGTTTTCAGTGCAATGACTCAGCATCGAGAGGTGCTCGCGCAACTTGGTTATCTTTATCACCTACCTTGTGAAAGGATTCCTGTCAAATTTAATCGGCTGAGCGCGTTGCCGAGGATCAACATTAATTTTGTTTGTTTGGTGCGCAGTAATATCTTAGAACCAAAACAGTTCCCGATACTTCATGGTCGTGGAATTCAAATCCACGACCATAGGAAAGAGTTGCTCGAAGCTTCACAATGACACATGTTTGTTGTAAATGACGTATGTAAACGCTTCTCGTCAACTTCAGAAGTGGATTTAGCTTGAGCCAGCGTAGTTAATACCCTGGGGCACTGGAGGACCCTGGAGAAATGTAGTACTGAGGGGTAGGGGATAGAGAACTGACTTTTTTCTCAACTTCCAGTGGCTTGCCGAGAGCTGAATCGTTTCTCAACTTCCATTAGCCTGCTGTGCAGGTATATTTGGTGAATAATTTTAGGTTAGTACTGTTAATTACACTTCTCACCACCCTGTTAAATCTCTTTAGAAAAGAATTAGCAGGGAAGAGAAGCTTTCTATCGCTTTCTTTTTCCATGAGAGTGAAGTATGCACACCATGTTAAGAATTACTATTGAGTGAAAAATTGCTAATCAAAATGCAGAGTTTGTGAACTTAGATTCTATAAGTCAAAATTTTAAGATATTTATGCATGGAGTGAATTAGAATTGAATTTCTATTTTTTATTTTAAAGACGAAATAAAAGCATTTGATCATGTCGTTTGAGTCTTGCAGTCGGTTTTAAGAAAGCTTTTACCAAAGGCGGCTGCCGATGGTGTAACGATTGGCTGCCCCCGGAGAAGGGGCCGTAGCGCAAAACACAAGCACGACTGCTTGCTCGTAGGCTAAACAGACGGTGGGAGGGAATCTCATAAGCGGCGGTAGACCTCAGCTTTTACTGAAACCCCTGCCAATGTAGTGTCACAATGCTCCTTGGTTAAAATATCATTCGCTCTTCCGTATCGGTCCTGAACTTTCTGAACCGTCTCCAAAGTCAAATATGCTAGGGTTTTTCGGGGCAGCAGAATTAGGCCCAGCTCAGACTCAGCTTGTATCGTGCCGAACCAGGAGCCCATTATTTAGGCTCTTGGCCGAACTTAATTGCAATTAGGTTCGACCATTGCGTAACGGAAGCACGATTCAGATTCAGTCGTCGGGCTTATGTCGTACGTAACTCAGTATTTACCGAAGCACCCTCCTCGCATAATCTGTAAAGAAGAATTATTCACATGAATCCCCCGTGGTAACGCACATCCGCCGAAGTACATTAGTATACTATACTGATTTATGAATTCAGTTTGGCACGACAGGGGTACGACGTCTAAATCACTGGCGTGCTAGAGTACGCAGGCAGCCCAAGCTCCAGCTGTGAGATGATCGTTTTGTGAAATACCGAATAGATTCGATTAAACGCCGCGGCGTTTATTAAATTTTTGTGATTCGAGTGCGGCGTTCATTCGCGGGCGGCGTTTATAAGAGAGCGGCTTTTATTTAAAATCCAAACAAAAATATGGTAGCCGACCATTTTAATTTTAGAGAACAGAAATAGATCTTATGTCGGATATGCTTTCTCGATATCAGAATTGGTACATTCAAAAGGATTTGTGTATAGGTCACTCAAAATTTCCAACTGCGATCGAAGTAATGATCGCTGTACGCTTTTTGAGTCTATTATTCGAATAAATGCCGCATGATGATACCTCGCCTTATTCCCACAGTGCAGCGCTTGTTGTTTGAACGCTTACTTTGTTGAAACGAGGCCATTATATCGAGTTATCCATGTCTACACTTTTGGGAGTGGGAAACCTGGAAACATAACTCACCCAAATGGCCTCGTATCAACAAAGTAGGCGTTCAGACAACAAGCGATGCACCGTGGAAGTATGGTTAGATCATTTTTCATTGAAAATTTGACGGTATTTCTACTTTCTAGGAGCGTTTGTTTATTCTCATACAACCTCTTACATTTTCGCCATGACTCTCACGCTAGATGATCCTGTCCAGGGGCAGGAAACTTCAATTGACTCTTGGTCCTATTTAACAAGGATGGCAAACTTAAATAAGAAAAAAAGGATGTATGAATGAAAACGTGGTGGATCAACATTTTCACTTTCCTCGGAATGCTCGCAAGAATT
This sequence comes from Pocillopora damicornis, assembly GCF_964200805.1. NCBI lineage: Eukaryota > Metazoa > Cnidaria > Anthozoa > Scleractinia > Pocilloporidae > Pocillopora > Pocillopora damicornis. The sequence continues at coordinate 18,362,321 of NC_142678.1, forward strand.
TTCGTGTTCTTCTTAAGCAGCAACCGACCCATAAGCGTTTACTACCTCGGAATCTACTAAATCAATGGATTCATCTGATTCCATACTGGATTAAAACGCATAGTATTGTTTTACATAGTATTATTTTGACAAGCTCACCAAACTTATCAGAGAAAACGCAGAAGCTTATTTGAGACAACGTGGCAAGATCAAAATAACTGACTAATCAGAGGCGCTATTTAAATAAAAGCAGTGGTTAAAAAAAAAAAAACAAACGACCGCGTTGCATCAAGGTTGGAAATGGGCCTTCAATTACTTTGCCGAACTTAATTAAACACTTGATTCGGACGCCGTGCTTCTGTCACGCTTTAGTCGCACTTAATTCCTAAATTTAATTCAATTCGCATTTCAAAATGGCCACTAACTCGAAGCCGTCGTTTTTTTCGAACCTGAATGTGATAACGATTGGAGACCTTATCCAAAAGGACCTAGAGAAGGCTTATTTTCTTCCACAACAACCGTCGTCGTATTCCAAAGGATACAGATTTCAGAATAGCACCAAATACCAAGTATTTGATTCGCCTCCTCCACCGCTAAGTTTTAACCAGACCTTGTTTCCATTGCGTAATCTCGCAACAACCGGTGATAAAATTCAATTGGTCATGGAAAGTGAACCACCGTCATATTTAAAAGAACACTGGAATAATACGATGCCAGATTTTCCACTGGCATCGGTGAAATCTGTGGATGAAGCGCTACTAGATGACATACCTATTGTCACTTCGGCCGCGCTGCAGAGCATTCCAGAACACAAACAGAGTATTCATCCCGATCTTATGTACAAGCTGCAACTGAAAAGCTCTATACTCGAAATTGGAGTACCAGTTCCTAAGCACATGGAAGAAGACTCGATCAGTTTTCCATGTGTGGTTAAGGCTGATATGGGCTGGTGTGGTCGTGGAAGTCAGATCGTTCGAGGCGAAGGGGAACTTACCTCCACAACAACTCATATCAGAGATCTCTGCGGTTGGGACGGAAGAATTGTGTTCCAAGAATTTATTCCAGGAGTTAAAGAAGTTCCCAGCTTTCAATTCCATCTTAGTAAATCTGGTGAAATGTTCTGGGTAGGAACTACGCACGGGAAATTTGATGGATTAAAATGGATAGCCGCTACTGTTGATTGGAGAAAGCAAGAGGAATACAGAGATCTTGTGCACGAAGAATTTACGATCCCTATCAAAAACTACCTTCTAAAAAACGGTTACTTTGGTCTCGTTACGTTCGAGGTTTTATTTACAGATCACGGAAAGTTCATGGTTGATTTAAATCCACGGGTGGGTGGTGAAACAAGTCACCTTCTTCTCGCTCGGTATATGGCATCGGTGTTTGGTCTGAAGCACTCTGCAATGTTTTCTGAAAATACGCACAAGGTCTCCGGTAAGTGGTTGGTTCAGAAGGCGAACGGTCTAAACGAGAAGATCGAAGGGAGAATTGTTATCTTAGCTGTTGCTGACGAGCCTCATGGCTGTAATTCAGACGTGTCTGTCTTTGCTCAGAGTGCCGAAGAAGTTCAAGATATTTTTGGAACACTCACAAGTTAAATAAGAATCGCAAGGATGGAGATTTTATTAGCATATTATTAGCATTTTCTCTTTTTACATGATATATACTTTAGTTTCTTCAATTCTCTCTATTATAATATATTCTTCAGGAATGCGCATCTGATCATAGTCATGTACGGATGCGCACTAGAAATGAATAAATTATTATTATTATTATTATTACCCTACCCTCGAGACGCAAAATTTACTCTTGTGTTTCGTTTTAATCTAAAATTTCATGACCTATGTTACGTCGTATTATTCTACAACACTGTTGAACGAACCGTTTCAAATGGTCAACGTTTTTGATCAACTAACTGTAAATACAGAAATAATTAAGAAATTAGTAAAGATTTTAATTTTTTCGCTGCTTTGCGCATAGTTTACATGAGACAAATTATGCAAATAGCCTTAAGTGCACGATGAGAAAAAAACCGGCCATGCTTTTTTCCGAGATTAGAGTCCTCAGGTGCTGTTTACAATGGCTGAATCTTTAAACCCAATTCAATGTCTTGGGTTACATGGAAGTGTACCTCTGCTGTCCAAAAGAAGAAAACATTTTGGCACCCGTAGACTGAAATCTTATCAGAGTTCTCTTAATTTTTCATTGTTGTTGCCGTAAACCTTTCTCTTTTTGCTCGAATTTGCATTCTTAGTGTCTTTAGGTAAAGAGGACGTGAGGTACTGAATTCTTAACAAGATTGTGGCTCCTAGAAACATCCCAGGTTCAAGATTGTGGCAGGGTGAAAAGGAAGTTCAGTCACCTCACTTTTAACTTGAGTTTCTTAGGTTTTTTTTAGTCTTAATCTCGGTCGCAATTGACTCAGTTTTTATTAATTCGTGCAGACGATTTTTCGGAGCAATTTTCCCCCTCTCAATCATTCTTGAGCGTTGAAAAGACTAGGTTGATAAAGCAGTGGTGACATATTGAACGTATCTAACAGACAGCTTCAGATGGATTACTGGCGGCAAGAAAACTAAGTGTGATAAAATTATTTCAGTAGCATAAGCCATAATCTGTCATAACTGAGGGGATATTGAATGTCAGGAAGAATCAATATCGGCCAAAACTAAAACTTTGATAAACTAATGATTGGCCCCAAATTTGCTTTTTTACATTTTCCATTGCATTCCCAATGTTGAAACTCCATTGTTGAATCACGAAATTTCTCATGTTTGTTTCCTTTCTGAATCTTTAGTTTCAAAACACGGCTCAGGTCAGTCATCTCCACAGTTCAGAAAATTTACAGAAACAATTTGAAAATTTGCTATAGAAAACTCGCACCATCTTCTCGACCAATCAGTGTTTGGTTATCTGCGCTTTCTAGCGCTTTAAGCTACTCACTACACCTTGATTTCTTGTAGACTCCATGAGATGTAGACCTCGGTTCTGATTACCCGTGGCGATCACTTTAGATTTGGTTTCACGAGAATCAAACGCAAATCACTCTATTTGGGGAATGGTTCTGTGCTGCGATCGATACAGAAAAAATAAATAATCATATAAATGAAAAAATAATTTGAAAAAATTTTAAGAAAGTAAGAGTGGTGTAAATTGAAAAATTGACTAAAAAGAAGCCAATGGTCCTAGTAATTTCATCTAATCCACGTTAAAATTTGTCCGGAGTAATCAAAACGCATTCAAACCTTCCTTGTACATTAAGTTGCCTGCGTGCTAACCTGTTCTATGTGTTTTTCTGAAATTGTACGTGTGATTATTTCTCCCCACCTCTGTTGAAGGAAACCTTCCCAAAGTTCTACACCACTTACTAGCCATGGGCGTTCAAGGTGGGTGTGGTCAGAAGCTGCCTAGCGGGTGGGGCTTCCTATATACCCCTGCTAATTTCTCAAATTATTCAAGACATGGTTTGCTGGCACAAGAAAACCTCTATGCAGTCTTGGAAATGGACAACATGCCTGTTACTGATTTGGAATGGTGCTTAAGTCAAAAGCAGTTCAAAATAAGGAAGAAATAATATCACTTAGCTAGAGAGTGATGAAGTGATGTGTGGAAAGATTGCCAACTGCACATTTTGTTTAGCTGACGTAATGTTGCAATGTGTGAGTATTTCTGAACTGAGAAGTAGAAGGGGACAGTGCCTAACAGAAATTTATTAGAGGGGTTGATACAGCATCCACATGATCTCCTACTCCACTTCCTAAAAGCAGAGGGGAGGGTGATAGCCCACAGAGTTAGATGTTGAAACACTTCAAAACAAAAAAGAAGAACAAACGGAATGATCACCCCTCTCATAACACGTGTCATGTTCATGTGCCAAAACACCAGTGTCCAAAATCAAGCATTTTGATTGAAAAAAAATTCAGATAGTGAGGTGTTCACCCCAACCTTTTAGATCTCATATCCTTCCTTAACACTTATCCCTGGATTAACTACATCAAATGGTGCCAAACCCCCCCCCCCTCCCTTTCTGTCCCTCCAGAAGATCAAGTAGAGCATGAAATATTTCCAACATTTATTCATAAGTAACTAATGTTTAAGTTTTTCACTGATAGGAGAAAAATGCCCCAGAAATCACCTAATCATGAACATAACAATATAAAAGGTATGCATGCAATTGTGCCACAGAATACATTTTTCCAATCCCAGATGGTGTCTCTACCATTTGGAAATTGTCTTTTCATGAGCTAAGGATTTGACTTTGGACTAAACCATTTTAAAAACTGCTGCACAACCTGGCCACTTACCAGCAATGCAATAGTCTTATGCTCTTTAATTCACTGCACTCACACTAAAAACTTGATGTGTTTTGCAAGCTAAATGAAACCAGGGAAGTCAATCACATTGGTGCTTCAAATATTGAAGGAAGAGAAAGGCTAGTTGATATGTAACAAGTAAGTGCTTTCATCCAAAATGGCTGTGCCCTTAATTCAACTCTTAATAAATTTGAAGACACTTTTGAAAGGTTATAAGTATTTTGAAATTCAACCTGCTGTAACTACTGTAGCTCTATGCTTTGTGATTCAGGAGTTCAGAATCATTGTAGGAGGTCTAGGGCATACCTCTCTATGACATAAATTCCTTGTGTTCAGTATGGTGGGACAGAAAAGGGGAAAGTTATCAACAACTTCAAAACTATACCAAACAACATGTGCTGACAAAATTTCAGAACCCACCCAAGAAATACACAAAACACATCACACCATTAACCCTTTAACTCCCAAGATCTGATTGTTAATTCTCCCCTTTAGTTGCTACACATTTCTTTGTTAATTAGTTGTGAGAATTTGGTGTTAGATCAGGATAAAAACTCCCTGAAATGTTTAAGTGCTCTCATGCCAATTTGCTGGATAATGTATGAATAATATAGGAAGAAGTTTCACGTTTATCAGTTCTGGAAGTTAAAGGATTAAAACAGGAGTCAACATGTTCAAGGAACATTTATTTATTTTCTTATTGACTGTCAAATTTTCAGAAAGATACAAAAAACTGCTAATGCTAACCACGAAAAGAACAACAGAAACATATGCAAATGTTGAGTAGGAGACACAAGTGTAGAGAAAGATGCTAAATGGTAACAAAGCTGCCACCCTGCCCCCCTCCCCCTTCTTCCACCTTTACCTAAAGACTTCAGTCATTAAGTATTGAAAATAATGTAGCAAGGTTATGAATTGTTCAAAGGTCAAAAAATATTGCCTATAAAATTAAAATTGAGTGACCTTCTGAATTACTAATGCAGCAAAGACAAAATGAAAAGTAAATTGTATAGTTAATTTGTATGTTATGATCAACAGATTAAATTAAGTATTGTGGAAGTTAGGTTATTCCATGCTCTCTCCTTAAATAACAATAGAATAAAAGATTTTTGTACGTACCTGTTAGGCAGGCTAACTGATACATTTAAAATATTGCTACCTACAAATCATTACTTCATTATTAAACAACAACCAACTGATTATTAATGATTCATCAATCAGTTTTTCAAATTGTGAAAAAGAGTTTGTACTGCATCTGGTGTCTTAGCAAAAACAGACACATAAGATTCACATCCTACATAAGCATCAGCAGCTGATAGTACAACAGTCAATCCTTCACCTTGCTCATTGCTATTATTTGCCCTCTTAACTAGTTCCTTGGAAGTCAGGTTGGAGTGCTTATTTTTACAAAAAATTGCTGAATGTTTGAAGCCAATATCCAGAGCCATGTGACGAGCAAGTAACAAATGTGTTGTATCGCCTCCTATTCTTGGGTTAATATCCACTAGGTACTTTGCATGATCAGTAATTAACACCTCAAAAGTGACCAGGCCAAAGTAGCCTCGCCTTTGCAGGTAATCTTTTATGGGTAATGTGAACTCTTTGTACACAAGGTTTTCATACTCTTCTTGCTTGTCCCAGTCCACTGATCCAGTAGTCCATGAAAAACATCCGGTAAATCCACCGGTTGTTGTGCCAACCCAAAAGAGTTCGCCGGATTTATGCAGATAAAATTGAAAGCTAGGCACTTCTTTAACTCCAGGAATGTATTCTTGAAACACAGTCCCCCCCTTCCAGTTGCACACATCTTTCATTTGCTGAAGTGTCTCCGACAATTCCCTTTCGTTTTTGACAAGCCAGCTCCCACGTCCACCAGTGCTCATATCAGCTTTAACAGCACAAGGATATGTTAGAGCGTCTTTGACAAGATATCGTGGAAATGGAACCCCTACTTCGAGAATGGTACTTTTAAGCTGCAGTTCGTACAAAAGATCGGGAGGTATACTATGCTTGTGTTCCGGGATGGCTTCCAGCGCCGCCGTTGTTATGACAGGGATATCATCTCGCAGTCCCTCGTCTAGTGACTTGATAACGACGGGAGGAAAAGCCGGAAGCCATTGCTTCCAGTGCTGAAGCAAGTACGATTCAGGTGTACACTCCATTATAATAGGAATTTCGTCTCCAGCAGCGGGAAGATGACGAAATGGCGACAGAAGGCGATCGAAGTACAGAGGAGAAGGCGGACAATCGTAAGTCCAGTATTTTTTGTCGTTTAAGAACCTGTACCCTTTAGAGTACGACGAGGGTTTTTGAGGAAGAAAATACGCTTTCCTTAAGCACTTCCTAACGAGTTGACCAATAGTGACAACGTTCTTTGAAGACATCACGATGCCCTATGACTCGATGTCTAGTTTCCACGCAGAACACGTGTCCACGTACGCATGTAATTACCCTCGTGTGCTTGATTGCGTGACAGATGAACTTATTAGAATGCGTTCGATTAGTAATTTAATTGCCCATTCGCATGATTTTCAGGGGTTTTCATTAAAAACATCTCCGAAAAGCAATTTTATTTTTGTTGTGCTCATCTGACGCTGGGAATCTTCAGGAGAAAAAGGAAACAAATAGAGGGAAACAGTTTGGTGGCTTGACGATCGACCAACGCACTCTTCGTTGGTCTTGTGGTTTGTTATATGTTAATGTACTTCAAAAAACAGCTAATGACCTATAAGGCCAATGGAGCGTTGTAAATATCGTGGTACTTCTTGCCAGTATGGAGAGTTAATTCTACAAACTTCAAGCACATTTTGATTGTGCCCACGGTGTTTCGTTCTAACACGTTTGTTTATTCGAGCGCAGGTAGTATTCTAGAGCCTTTGGGGGTGATCCGTAGACAGAAAAGCAGATCTTGGAAACAAAAGCGATTATTACAAAATAAATGCATCTTAAGTATAAGCCACACAATGTTGCAAAGAATGTGGATTGAACATCACCGGTAAAGCAGGTTCTTTCAAACCACAGGCCTCCCAAGCTCATGACACGAAACGAACGTGAACGTGACTTTTGCCTCCTAAGTTCTTCAAGCTCGTGACACGAAACGGACGTGATCATGATTCTTGTCTTCAAGGATGTGCTAGCGGTATTGTGTTGCAAAACCACCACTTACAAGGGTTTTATGGGAACTTGACGCTTTTCCTTGAAGACATAAAATGCAATGTTTGTTAATGACATCTGATAATCTTGTCGCCTTGTTTTATTCTTTGATTTTACCATTGTCTTAGGCTGTTAACCCTTTAACTCTCAGATCAAATTTGTGATTCTCCTTACTGTCAATCATATAATTCCTACAACGTCAGTTTAGAGAATTTAGTATTAGATCAACTGATTATCCCCAAATTGATATTTTTTCTTTATTCTCATCACTTACGCGGTGTATGTTGTAATGATATTGTAAGGAGAAATTCTGTCTTGGTCACTCGTTGGAGTTAAAGGGTTAAAAATGGGTTTTGAGAGTTTGAGATTTCAGGAGTGGAGCATTAAACGGCAATAACTCGTCGAAACCAAAACATTGCTTTTTATACCTTAAAGAAAATGTAATTCAATCCTCTGTGAATGACGTCTTTGTAACACAACACCACTAGTCACGTTCACGTTCGTTTCGTGCTGTGAGCTTGGGTCACCTGTGATTAAACTAGTAATACAGGGTCCATCAAATTGTGCAATGCAAGCTGTTTTTGTATCAACTCCGACTGAATTTCCAGGTAGCCTTGGTTGATCAATCGTTCCCAGGATCTCGTTCCATTCTATTACTGAGAAGTATTTCATTCCAGGTATACAAGAACATCTGTATACATTTCATAATAAAAGATTTGATCCGCCAGTTTGTGTACATTAGTAAATCCTTGCCAATAATTTTAGCAAGGGCAACAACGCAAGTTGAGATCACGAGCATATCGTTTTTCAACTTCGTTCTCAGACTCCTTTCTCTTATTCCCCGGTTGCCGTTGGTCACTTTGGATACTGTCAAAAAGACAAATGGAGGCAGAGGCTTATGCGTAAAATTTTTTACGATACTCGCTGGAAAATGCACTGGCGATTTGTCCCTTCCGCGTATAGAATTTAAATGCACTGATAACAAAATTAAATTTAAGACCCACCCTTCGTATTTCGTTCGTTGATCTGCATGGACACGTGACCAGCCGCAACCTTCCTCGAGAGAGGAAGGGAGAGGACCCGGGAATGAGGTTGATCGTCTCTATGATAAATCTGGTCCTACAACTTCCGGGTTTTTAATCCCATCATTCAAAGCGATCCGCCATATTCTGACGACTCCATCGATCGCATGTGAAACTTTTCAGCTTTGTCGAAGCAAAATCACTCGGAAACTCAAGGATTGATTGTAACGAACTCGAAGTGGCTTCCACTGTGTAAGTTAAGAATTAAGCCTTACTACCTTTGACTCACTAGCTCACGTTTCAACCACCCTTAAATTATGCCGTATCGTTGTTATGGCACTAAGGGATCGGTTCGCTGAATACATAAACGTGGCGATATTTGTACAACGCTGTGTTCGCCTGAAGAAAAGTTGTGGCCCGCATAAACAGGACAAAAGAATCTTTAGATCATCTTTGCCAGCTGGAGTTTCGAACAGATCATTTTCTCTTGTTTTTTCCTTAGCATTGTATACCTAAGAGACTTGATCGCAAACCCAGTGTGTAAACAATTTCTCATTGTTTAAATTCGCAAGATCAGCATTTCCACTAATATCCGTTTTGTTTTGATTCTGTCCTAGATTTAATACAGAGAAAAACGTAAAGGGAAAACAGAAACAGCGAAAGAGTGGGGAAATTGTTTCACGACAGAGAAAATGGTAGAGGGCTCATTGCGCAGTGTGGAACCGCTGGCGTATTACGTAAATACGCTGTCTGATTTCGATAAGCAAGTTGTTAAGGCCCATAAGGATAAAGACCAAGAACGGATCAAACAGCTAGCATCAACTGGAAATATGATGGACATAGATTTATTCATATGTATAAACAAGGCTTGGCATGGCTTTGTTCTGTGCGTCCCTGCTGGCGTAGACGAAAGCGGTCTTGTCGACTTTTCTGATGTGGTGAAAACTCCATTCGATGTTCCAGATGTTGCTCTCTGTTGGGAGTTTGAATTGTGCATGGAATACCAACAGCAGCGAATGTATAAGATACGTAAGGATTTTCGGCTCTTTAAAGACATCGTCACCAGAATTAAGAGGAGCTTTTACATCGGCCGATTTAAGCAGATCACCTTGAATGCTTTGCAGTTTGTTGCCCTCAGAGCTGCACCTCATCGATATAGCGTTTTACTTGAGGACTGTGTCGAGTTCGCGAAAGAGTTCTGTGTTCAGACGCTTGCATATTCCTCCAATTGGCGTGAGCTTGAGGAGCAGGTTCATAGTAACATCCAGAGAGCGACTGCTACTGGATTCAGTGCCGAGAGGCTGTCGAGAAACATCCGTAGCTCTGGTTGGCTGGGGAATACCTTTCTTGGCGGGATAGATGTTAGCAGTGCGATGTCGAACCGTTATACATTACCGTTACTTTTTGCTCTGGTCTTTTTCCTCTTTGTGTATCCGATCGCTGTTGCCGTTATTGTAGTCAAATTAATCATGTAAGAATATCGATCCCGCAAATATAAACACAAGTCGGGGATTTTTAAACATTCGCTGTTCACATCCGGTTTTAGTCAAGTTTGATAACTTCAAGACGTGAATTGATGCATTGTTTCCGTTCGGAAATTACGGATAGTTTTTTCCATGATTTTTGCTATTTTACTTGCGTTTGATGATAAACAATTACATGATATAAATCGTACCAATGTTGCATTCAAAATGGACAATTATGATCTTGTGTACGTCAGAAATGTTATGTATGTTAATTGGGTACTTTGAGTAATCATACAAACCGGGCCCTTGCTGCTCATTTGTTATACAACGGTTCTCTAGCCGCTTAATCTTTATTTAGCATAAATATATGTACAAAACGCTCGTTGTAGTCTGCCCAATAGCGATACAAAGTTCTATATGTCCATTAAATTGTTACCAGCCCTCACGCTCGTTCGCGAAAAAAAAAAAAAAAAAAACAGGCACATGGAGACGAGGCTTGAGCGCGTCATTTCGGCGGGAAAAAGCGTGGCAGCGTCGTTTCACATTATCACAGCATAAATATCGAGTGGTGAAGCTAGGCAAAACGAATTTGTATGGATTCTTGAGAGGTAGGTTAGCGATTAATTTTACTTGTTATCGAGTTAACGACATGAAAAATTTTCCTCTCGTTTCTCGTACTGAGCTTGTCTTATAGTCAACAATTTGGAGACATGAGAGTTCATTTGATGTTTGCAAACAAGAGACGCAATTTAAGAGTGGTTTCATTTCTCTTCTTTAAACTTCCTTAGACAGATCAAAATCAAAGCTTGAATTCGCGCATAGCAGATGCATAATTTTTTTTTTCAATAAAGAAAAAAGCTTTCATGGCATGTGCTTGAATATTCTAGTTGTGTGCCGTTTGCCGGTCGGAAGGTTGGAAGGTTGCAAAGAAGATACAGATTGATATACCGTTAAATACGCACATCTGCAGTTTAAATTCTTTTTTGTCCGCTGAAAGTTGTAAAAATCTTGAGGAGATTCAACAAGAAGCTCCATCGCCAGAATACTCATTTGTGACCAACCGGGGTATCGAGAATTTGTCGCTTTGTTCTTTTAGCTTTTTGATGGTAAAAATTTCCTTTCCCGAAAATAAGATATCCATTACGTTTACAAGGATTGGTGTCAGGGTAAAAGACAGTTTGGATGTGTTTTTCCGCTGCTGATAAGACAGGCCGGATACGAAGAAAAAATTTTATGGATTGTTGTATTTTGTGATTTCAATGTGTCTGTGTGACTTGACTCTTTCAGTGACTTGCACCTTCAGCGGCTAATCGATACACAGGAAGGGGGTGAGGGAGGGAACCAAACCTTACGTGACACGTATCAAAATGTCACATATCTAAGGTGTTTCCATTGGTGTATTAAATGTTATTTCATTGAGCAGGTTAGCCTACAATTACATTACGACCTGTTCGACTTAAAATACTACTATTTCGATTTGCCACGTGTCCCACCATACTAAAGAAGATGTTGATGGAAATTCGAGTGTAACTGGTAGGTAGTGTTAGAGAATAACATCCGGCTGAGTAGCAAGGTTTTCTGGTCACAATTATTCCGGCCACTACAGTTTTTGTATGGTGTTTTTGAAATAGATGGAGAAGCCCCATCAACCAGCTACATACTTCAACCCCTTAATCCACAAGATCTGATTTGTGTTTCTCCCTGGATTCTACATGTTTCTTGTAAATTAGTAATGGGCATTTGATTTGAGGTGAAGAAAAATCTTTCCAGCTGACTACTTTGTCTATACTCATTGCTGACAGGAAAATGCCTCGGTAGGAAAAATGCTTTGAGAGTATAAATAGCGTGCAGAGCAAGCGTGATTTTGTCGAGCGAGTGCTCAGTCAGATTTCTACTGTAATAACTTATTTCAGAAGAAATCTGACTGATAATATAATATAATGATTATAGCTGCCATCTTTGATCTTTACAGCAGTGGAAGGCTGAGGAAAGAAATATAAATTTATACCAAGGGGACAAGACGGTCAAAAGGAAGAAGAAGGGAGGGGGTGTGGCAATATAAATCACTTGCAGGCTATAAAGTGAGGAAAGGTAAGAGCTGGTCACTGGGTAGTGTAAGAGTTTACCATTTTAAAATCTGTTATTTTAACTGCACAACGCCACAAAGAAAACCAGCCACGCCTCTGTCTCAATTTGTCGTTTCCCTTTTTTATTTCCTCAATTTGATTTAACTAAGCAAAAACCTATTACAACTAAAAACGGAAAGCAAACAAATTACAAATCAATTCCACTATTCTTTGCGCAATGATAGCATGTTAAAAAGGCGACCGAAGTGCTCAAGAGAGTTTTACTTGATCGAATGAACTTGAGATATTGTTTTGATGGAATTTGTTCATCTCTTACTTCAAAACACAGCCTTAAGAGCTGTGCGTCTACATTGCATCGTCACATTTTCACCAGTAAAGCTTATCTCTAGTCAAGTGAGCTATCTAACTGCACTATCTAAGCTGGTACACCCATAAATTAAGCTCCTCTCTGAAGGAACAATTCGCTGCACAGTTAAAACAAAATACTCGAGGGAAAAAAAACAAAATGTTTGTAAAATTAAGTATAAAACACACTGCCACTTTTCTGAACTTAGCCTTTGGAAATCGTTAGTTTTTTTTTAATTTAAGTATTGCTCTTTTGACTTATTCTCTTGGTGCTATTTCGTATGTTGCATACTTTTCCCTTGGATCTCTTGATTTCGATGGAAAACCGAGAGACAAAGTGACGTAGGGAAACGCTATATCGAGTAACTTCGTAAGATTGTTCTCCACGACGTCACCCTATGGTACTTGGTCATGAAAAATTTAGTTTGGCACATAAACAGTCATTAAATCTTATACCTTGCTGAACATAAATCTCAGACAGGCAGAAGCGAGACTTACGTCCCAATACACAAACACAGCTGCATAGCAGCCAAGATTGTAAAAACTTATTTTCACTGGTAAACTTCATATCACTTAACGGCTAAAATAGAGATTTTCAATCGAGTTTTATCCTCTCAACAATTTAGATCCAATATGGAAACCAACCGCGAGTTGGTTTACCTCTGCTTCAGGCGGCTTGCATGTGTTTCCTTACTTTGACCTCTCATATTTAGCATGTAATACTGGTTTCCCTTTGTTATGATTTCCCGTTCTGATTACTTTAGTGTTGGACTTAAGAAACTCCATTGAAAAGCTCTAAAAACCTTAAGTAAAGGCAAGGCGATAGCATTTAATAGTGTTCTATACACCAGACGTAAAGTCGGCCCCAATTCGTTGGTTGTCACGCGAACAGAGTCATTCTCAAAGTTTCGGTGGTAGCCAGTCTCTCCTAATTCATTTAAGGCTGACAACAGAGTGGATTCTCTTTTCCCTTGTAAACTATGTATTGCTTTCCTCTTGAAAGGAGTTTTAAAAATTTGAGCGCACGAGAAATCACTTGATCTGATGGCACTTCTTTCAGGCTTGTCACACACACACAGTCTTGTGGATCAAACATATTGAGTGACAAACCGAAAACGGCTGCAAGTAGACTGAAATCACTCAACACTCCAAAAACACTTATGTAATTCTAATTAAAATATTCCGTCACAACAAATTGTTTTCATAAAATTTGGATTCCAAAATAAGATGTATTTCAGTTGTCCCAAAAATCTCGAACGACGACAAACAACATATTTCATTGTACCTTATTGATGTATTGTGTTTTTAAGGTTTCCCCGGGCTTTGAAAGCTTTAAATTGAATCGCAAGAGTCTCTCACACCTCCGAGCGACAAACCTCAAAAACATTCAGTCATGTAATTTGAAGTAGTTTGAGGGTTTGTTTTGGAAGTGATATAAATAATCATTAGTTTCTTGCCAGCGAAAAACTTTGTTAGCACCATTAGTACTGTTAATATAAAATCGGTTTGGTGAATTCGAACTCGTTTTTCAAAGAACAGATTTTAAGTATTTTTTAACTCCTGGTTTGTTTCCATAAGTCAAGCAATATACAGTAAAACCACTTGGAATTTAAATGATTCATTTAGGATTGATAAGTTTTCTGAGTGCAAAATACGCCTGTTAATGGAGAGTTGCTCATATTTCAACATTTCGAAATGTAGGGATAAGTCTAATACACAATTTTGCTCATACGAAGTCGAATTTGCGAATGTGGGTTTTTTCTCTGACGGTAAATGCATGCATGGAAGCTGAAAAAGTTTGAAGCTCACTAAAGCTATTAAAAAAGGTAATGTAGAAGGTTTCATTTAAAGTTAATGGAAAGTTCAGCCGCGTTCGTTCCTTTGTTCTTGGCAAACAATAAGATAGCCGAAAACAAACAAATGGACGTTAGAAAAAAAAATAGAAAACAGAGGATAACATCAACTATAAAACCGGCTCCTGACAGAGGCGAAGACGATTCAACAAAAATTTCTTGATTTCGAACAAATAACTGCTTAAAGGTAGGAAAGCTCTCTATCATCACCTTATGTACAATAAATTCTCGAAATGCTTTGACACCTTTAGCTCAAAGAGAGCATGATGCAATTGGGGCTTTGTAAGCAATAGAGAATGACCTTTCAGAGGAAATTCCTCTGCAGTACTCACAACTTAGATAATGTTTTTATGTCCCCTGTCTCGAAAGTTTAATTGTGATTTGTTTGTGGTATTTTAGACATATACGACGTCTATGCATAAAATATCAATGACGCCTTTACATTCGATTGTTCGAATAACTTTTTTGGAAAGTGTTCTGGAAGTTTGTTTCTTGACGCCATTTCTCTGAGCCTTTGCAATCGTTGTTGACTAAGGGCGCCTAGGACTTCTATAAGTACAAGAAATTCCCTTGTTTCTGAAAGGAAATTCTCTCTTTAAGGTCATACTCTCATTCTATTTAATTACCGTGCATGTACTTCACTAACCTATAATTAAAAAAGGCCATTTCCCAAGCATAAATTTTTCAGTCTGTAGTACCTAGTTGACTAATCTGGACATGAAATGTCTTTAGCGTGAGCTCTGTACAAATTCGCATTGCATCTTTCATAAAATAAACAATAAAGAATAGCTCAAACTACAGCTGATTCGGCAATTTGTTGTTCCAATTCACATAGAACGAGATAAGGAGCTGGGTTCACTCAAACGTGCGATTCCTATTCCTTACAACTGCAGTTGGAACCATTACGAATTAAATATGGATCAATCACAATAGGTTTCCTCTCTTCTTTGTTAAAAAAAAATAACAACAACAACAATTACAAATTATCTTTTCTTTCTCGTCGAAACAACAACCAATCTCGCCCTTAGGAGAGGTTACACGTGACTCGAGAATGTGTCCCCTTGTCTGGGCACGTAACTTCAATTCACGCACACCCCGCCTCTGCCACGCAAGATGGAGATTGGAAAAAAATTAAGTTCTGAATATAATTAAGCCTACCACCACACAGGATCTCTTTTAAATGTTTTCACACGACTCTTCGGCCGATCTGCTGACAGTAGCCAAAAAGTAACAGCTGTCTAATTCTATTTCATGTTTAAGTATTGCTTATAAGGAGGTTCCTGGAATTGCTTATCAGGTGGTGCGTTTCGATAGAAATTGGGCTGTGGCTTTCGCGGTGATCGTGTTTTCCACGAGAAATATTTCATAAATCATGCTAGGGCAGAAAAAATTGCCTTTCGTTCCGTTCTTTTTAAGATTCCACCAAATTAGATGGAGCTCTTTGAGGTAATTTGACAAAACAGATCTATAAAAAAATAGACTCTCCATTTCTCTCCAAGTTGAAAGAAAAGAGAAAAACAAATAATTAAACAACCGACAACATCAAGTTCGCCATATGATTTAAGTAAAATTAATACCCATTCCTGATCCCTTCAGGTGCCTCTATGGCGTGTAAAATCTCACTCGTTTCATTTTCCAAGGTTACTTTCAATTCTTCAGGAACACATTGACACCTTTCATCACGTCAAACTGAAAAGAAAAATAGTTCAAAGTTGCAGGTATTTCTATTACCCATGGAAGTAGTTTATAAGGGGAAAAAAAGAGGGGTAGAGAAACAACAACACTTACAACTGAAGATGAAGTATTCGCGAACGGATTTGGATGACAAAATTGTTTAATCGACTGTCGAGTTTAACTGACTACTGAAACGAACACTTTCATGAAATTTCCATTCAAAATCACATAAGGAACGGCTGCCCAGAAAAGTAGTTTATTTAGTTGATCGTACTAAGTAACAGTACTGAACTCAGTACAATCTAAAAAGTAGACACTACTGTTTCGTCGAGATCTTTAACACTTTATCAAACGGTATATGATGTTAAACCGTATCGCATAGCTTCCCTTGAACCATTTTTGACATAGGATAAGTAGCCACAGGGTAGATTTAATTAACCATGGACTGCTCTCTTGGCAATAACACAATGGATTTTCGAGTGGTATGGGTTTGCAGCAACCGCTGGAATAATTTCTGTGATTATTAGCACGGCAACTGTTTATTAGACCTATATTGTAATCATTAATAAACTTACTTTAAATAATTCGTGGTTTCAGTTTTCTTCCATCTTCATTTTCTTAAATAAAGAAGAAAAGAAGTTTTGTGCTTGCATGACAAAAATACAATCTAACCTGTATTAAGCTACGGGAAATAACATTGATTTCGGGAGATAAACATGGATTAAATTTTACTTAACAGAGTATTCTTCGTTTAATATTAGTGGTCCCGCTTTAAGTGAACGTTCATTGCAGATGGAAGGCAATACAAACAGGTTGTTGGGACTTGGTGCAGGGGAAAAAATTCAGACCTTTAGCAACCGACCGCTTAATACAGGGAGACCACTTGATACGGTGCTGCTTAATACAGGTTCGATTGTACGTAGCTAAGTTAAGAATTTTTTTCCTTTTATATAACTTGAAACTGAACTTTGATGCACAGATAAATGTAACGGGAACTTTCTTTGTCAATATTCCCGTTAGGAGCAGAATCTTTTGAATAATTTAAAAATTATTTGAATAACTTTCTGTTATCTAAGTCGAGAACGATTTCTTTATAATTAATGATTAATGTTATAAATTGTCACACAATGTAACGAAATACTAGACTGATCGTAACGCGAATAGGAAGATTTCGTGACATGATATTTCACAACGTTGTAAACAAAGTTCAACACTGATTTGCATGCGTACAGTGAACTAAATAAGGGAAAGAAACGTGTAATTGTGAAATTGCAACTAAAATAGGGTATATTACAGTACTTTGGGATTGGGAATTTACTGAACTCGTGATTGTGGGAAAATTACTTTATTTCACAACTAGAACTGTAAAACGAAGTAGCACTGAATTGTAAGAGCAGATTGGTTTTAGATCGTTAGAGTGTTAGTAAGTTCAGATTGTCAGGAGTGATGGAAGAAAATAAACGCGTTTAGAAAACAAAGAAGTATACAGTCCTCTTGATTCCGCGACAATCTAGAAGTGTTATTGGTGAAATCAGCAAAGTCGTTATATGTGCAAAGTCTTAAATGCAATACAAGGAAATGCTGGGTGTATTTGGCGATATTTAGGTTTTTCCAATATTATGTAAATGAAAAATTTCATAGCGGAGCTCGCAGAGCGTAGCCCCATAATTATACAAAATAGTAGTCACCCATCAAGCCGAAAAATTTGGTTGTAGGACCATACGACCGTACAAGGTGCTACTTTTAACATGCGTGGTCAACTGTACCGCGGGCACGTCAACGCCAGAGTTTTGACCAGTAGTCCAGTAGTCCAGTGGTCAGTACACTGGGCTCCGAGTCGGACGACCCGGGTTCTAGTCCTGGCCGGGGCAAGGCGTTGTGCCCTTGAGACGTGCGGGGAAAAAAAATGCGAGCTCCGCTTTTAGGCTTGGCTAAATCTATATATTATTGCTGTCTCTCTTGCTCCATAAGTACTTTGTAACAAAAAGAGATTCATTGGCCTTGAGGCCAAAACATATCAAACCTCGTTCAGTAAGGAAAATTATAGTAAAATGTTTATTTTCAAGACTATTTCTAACAACTATTTTTAACCGCATATATTATGTTGATATATGTAAAAAAAATAACAAAATGTGTGGTTGAGTTGTCAATCAGTTAGTTAGTCAGTCGTACAATCAGTCAGTTGGTCAGTACGTCATTCAATCAGCATGCAGCCAGTTAGTCAGTCCGTCCACCAACCAGTCAATTGGTGAGTAAGCCAGCCAACCAAATAGATTTACCGACAAACCGGCACAGACAGATAGATAGGCAAACAGACAGCCTGCCAGCCACTCACCCAGTTGATCAGTCAGTTGGTTGGTTGGTTAATTAGTAAGTCAGTCAGTTGGTTGGTTGGTTAATCAGTAAGTCAGTAAGTTGGTTTGTCAGTCAGTCAGTGAGTCAGCATTGTTTTGACCCTGCTACCGATCTCAACCTTTAATATACCATACAGATAGACGGAAAATGTTATATGTGTGAAACAGTAGTTAGGCCAGAGAATAATTTGTAACGTGTTTACATGAAAAATCAGCCCGCGCAATTATTGAGATCCTAAAGAGGTTCACAAATCTCATTTCACCTTCTAAATAAGCACTCCACTTACAAAGCTACTGATGATTTTTTTTCTCCTTTCAGTTTCGCTAGAAAATGTAAATATTACAGGGGGAATGTACATCAAACAATACATTCTGTATGTACTCTGATAATGAAATGCGAGAGTAAGCATGTATTTGGAACCAACCAGCACTGAAATAGCACTTCAAATAATAGAGGCTGCAGGTTTTGTTTCTGTATCTAAAGGTGCACTTCAGGGCCCTGATCTTAAAATAAGGATTAAGTCATTGTCAAATGCCACCTGGCTCAAACGGGTGGAAGCCCTAGCCCATGCTACCAGCCCCATTTTTTTAATGTGCACAACTGTAATTTTTCCGCACTCATTTTTGTTACATCGATGTTATAAATCTGAACATCTTTTCTTTTTGAGATGAGCATAAATGTAACACCATACCTTTGTTGGTAATGCGACGTGTAGCCTGCCATTCTATGTTCATCTAACCCTTGACCAGGATCAGCAAGGTGTTGCGGCAGGCCTGTTGCTTGTGGGGACATGGGTGGACCAAGAGGATCTCCTTCACCGACCATTGAGTGTTCCTAAAATTCAATTTACATTATTTTCAATTCTCACTGGTGTGCACATTGTGAAGTTTACGTCCCTTATCGTCCTGGCCAGCAATCAAATTCACTCAGCACTTTATCTCCTTTCCATCTGGGCTTACTTCTACCTGGAATATGTCACTAGAGCATAACAAATTGCAAAAATGGAAATATTCTTTGATCTCTTTTATTAGCTAGAGCATGTGTATAAGTACTTGTAGCTCAAATTGAACTCCTTTTTCCAATGTGTATAATAAACCAGGTTTAAATGGGATTGCAGTAATACATGCTCATTTATGGCTTTAAACAATGTAGCTTAGATAAAGAATTTTGGACTACTTGAGCCAATTAGCAGTGTTAATACATTTAATAAGTTAAAGTTGTATTTGAAATGGCCATATGAAATTGCAGGAGTCATCACTGATGCATTTCATTCTTCTTCCATCTCTTTTTTGTTGCAGTCCTCATTCTTACCTCTACTGACATGTAGTGTGGGTGTGGATGTTGTGGTTGTCCATGCTGATGCATCATTTGCCATGAAGCTTGTGAGAATGAGCCATGAACTGGACTGGTTAAGTACTGCGAGCCTGACATCTGAAGCTGGTTCATCTGACTGGTAAGATGTTGCACAGAGCTCTGCTGCAAAGCCCCAACATTATGCTCCATTGATGATGGTGTTACTGCTGTTGCTGCTGCAGCAGCTGCTAGCTGACTCTGAATTATTAAAGAGAGGTAAGTAGTTAGTGATAATTGACTGTGCAATTTCAGGGTGATATTGTTGCATGGAAAACTGCATAATTGTTGCACAATTGATCCCATAGCAATTTTGTATATTTTTTTCTAAAAAGTGCAATTTTACGTCTAAAGTATGAGTAGTTTACAAGTGTATCATCTCAAACAAGGACAGTTCTGATAACCAAACTATGAAACAAACAGTGAAATAACTAAATCTTGTTCTTACTGGTTGTAGTTGATGTTGCATCTGAATGTAAGGTTGATGTGCAAGCCAGCTTCCACCTCCTCCTGTTGCAAGTTGGTATGCTAATGGAATATTTGTTTGTACAAATGCTGTCCCCTGTTCAAAAAAAGTAAAAATTCCAGATAACGTTTAAAAATCTTCAAAAGTCAACTTCACATTTCAATACTAGCATAAAGTTGGTGACACAGTTCTCAAAAATTGGTTTGTTGAAATGTCATAAAATAAGAACCGTGACTACAACAAACACACGAAAGTCTCAATTTCAGATTTAGATAGGAGATATGTTGTTTTTCATTTTGGAATGCATCAATGACTAGGAGAAGAGTAGAAAGTGCTTCACCATCTCTAACACCATACAGGACACAAGTAAAAAAGTCAAGGATGGGAAAGGGTAAGGAATTATCTTTTACAAATATACCAATAAGATAAAGGATATTCTCGTCATGAATACATAAAAATTATCAGCTAGATATAAGCATATGAACCTGTTTCTGATGGCCCAGGAGAGCAAAAGCACAAATGTTACTTTGGTTTCAGTAAATACATTCAAGATTTTCCTAAACTTGTTGGCTTTAATGTACTGTGGATGTGCTTTGATATATCTTTTGGTATTTCTCTGCATAGATTTACCCATAGATTTTACACATATAAATACAAAGTGATATATCATAAATGATATGTTTCACTAAACACCTATACAAATCTTCAGAAAAGAGGACTTCTTTAGTGTTCATTTAAAGAAATATATTTTAAGCAAAATACGTTTTGAGTCAGACAATGAATGAGTCTCTGATATTTTATGTAAAATGGAAATTGTAACCACCTGTCCTGGGAGGACTGCAGCATGAGTCGTCATAACTCTTCCTGAACTGCCTACAGTTGATCTACATAAAATGCCCAAAAGAAAGATGTTTTTTCATATGCATATTGAAAAGACATTTTTCCAAAACAAGTGTTGAATACTAAATTTGTAGTGCAATTTTATGACAGAAATTTGTGACAAAAACTTGCATAAAATTGTTCAACTACTATAATAAGGGAACCATCTTTTTGATACACATTGCAATTATCAATAAATGGTGTTACCTACACATTATTTATGAAATACAACACAATCTAGTTCCTAATTCAGTAAAACAAAATAAAGATACACTGCATACTGTAAAAAACATTGATAACACACCCATTTTGCATGACTAGTGGTTCACCATATCCAAGCAGGGGTACTCCCTAAAAACAAACGAAAAAACAATGTTACATATATATATATACACACCTGTTTTCAAAAATGTTGCAATTTAAAAATATATGCGAAATAAATACCTTTTGATTTCTCATCAAGACGAGTGTAATAAAACAGTAACATTCCTCTTTTGTAGACACAAAAGGGTAAATGACCAAGCCAGTCAATTAAAATAATCAATGAATATTGAGTGAAATAGTGTAGTTTGATTGTGTGGGTGAGTGTAGTCCTGAGAAGGATTGTTGTTGGTAATGGTGACTGACGTTTCGACAACCTGAGCGGAAGTCATCACCAGAGTCAAGTGAAAGATTGTTGTCAGTCGAATGTACTTAGGACTAAGGACTAAGTACATTCGACTGACAATAACCCGGATTCAAACCATTTACAATATTGAGTGAATTAATAAATGAGTAATACATATATGTAGCATGTCAGTTTGGCATTGACTGTCAAACTATGTGAGAAATTGACATTGGTTATCAAGTAATAAATGAATACTGACCTCCTGTCTACTTATTTGCCATGAATTATCTGTTCACAAAAAAAATAATCATTTCCTCAGTGACATGCTACTTAAGGGCCTTTAATCATTCAGGAAAAGTGTGACAGTTGTCAGTGACTGTCACTTTCATTTGGACAACCAAAGCAGAAGTCATTATAAGAGTAAAGACCATACTAAATCTGACAAAGATGTAGATAAAATAAGTTGTACCATGGTTTTGCTGAGTTTGTTGCCTTTTCTTGGGACCTCCATCAGCAAACTTGACCACAAGTGGTTCAATGCTACCTACAGGTTATGACAGGCAAAGCATATTATGTTGCTGAAGAGACTTCATTAAGTCAATGCATATGGAACTTATTGCATTGGTAGATACAAAGCTTGGCAAGTAAATTGAAACAGCCAAACTTTTATGGATGTAGATAAGTTTCCAACCTTTTAATCAATCTACTGGTCAAAACCACTTCAGAAATATATAAAACCGTTTTTAAAAATCATCCCTACTTGATCAAATATCTAAGAGATATGTTGATAAGCCATAGTGGTCCGCAATATTTTGTCTGAATGTAAATTTTAAGTGACAAAGTAATTAGGTACATGTGCTGTTGAATAAAGTTTCTGGAGGACACAAAAATACCTTTGGCAAAATATCATAATGTACAATTTCTTACTTACCAGGAATCTTTTTAGCATTAAAATCTTTGATTATCTGTTCACAAATCTGTGTATTTTCCATTCTATAAGTTAAATATCAAAGCTTTGTTTAGTAACAGGAAGCAAATATATCACATGTCACCACATTTCACTACAGGGAGTTGAACAAGTGACATTCAGCCTTCACTTGTAAATCACGTTCAGTTCTTTTATGAATCAGTGGCCATTATTACACAGCTGCATTCTTGAATCAAACAACTAGATTCTGCTTCCCATCACGAAAACATTGGCCAATTTGTGACAAGAATAGCTGTTCCCTATTAATCACAGGAGTTACCTGAGAGATATAGTAAGAAATGAATAAAGGTCATAAACTTTTAAAGAAACTTTGGTGCGGTGTCAGTGGGAGAGTATAACAAGGTAATTTGGTATCATCAACTGAGTCAATGACATAAATTGGCTTCTGTTGAGAGTTTCAAAGCTGACCTTTCAAACGTCAGCCCTTCCTCAGAGTGAAGGGCTAAAGCTCAAAATATCAGACATAATAACAGTTTTGCTCACTTACCCAGTCCCAAATATCACACAGTTTGATACATGGTTAATTGTAACAATTAAAACACAACAATTGGCCATCGCAAGGAACAAGGGAGTGCTCAGAAGTTTGTTAGCATACCAGTATAATTTGCTACTGCATCTGTGCTCTTCCCATTGTGTGGCATGCAGGGAAGCCTATACATGCATCTTTGCATGTTATTGCTGTTATAAGCATTGCATTCTTTAGTATTGTTGCAATGAGTTTTATAGCTAGCAATTCCAGCTCCACAACTTCTGAGTGCTGAGAGGAGGCGATGGCATAAAGGGTTTGTGCCTTTGGTTGCCAGAAGGAGGGATCTGCGAAAAGTTCTATTTCTAGTTTACCACCCTCAAGTATAAGGGCTCCCATGCACCAATTGCAACAAAGAAATGGACCAAGTCATTATGCTTTACTGTAAAGCTTTGATACAAATCTAAGACACATGTATTTCAACCATTTACCTTGCAAATCCTACCCCTCTACTCTCATGGTCAGTATCTCTTAAAATTCTTGTTGATATAACTTTGCCATATCTTCTCAACAATGCTTCTAATTTCTGATGACAAAGAGAGTAAAATTAGTTTCTTTAACTAAGATAACAATTTGTTGTCTGTTTAAAGCACCTATTAAATGAATCACTCTATCGTCATTCACACCTCTTTTTAGATAAATATGTACCATAATTTGGTGTAACTGCACCTAAATTAAAAAAAGACTAGATGTTTCACCTAAAATTAGCATTCTAACTTTTCTTTTCTTTTAGTAAAGATAAAATTTAAATTCCCCTACACTTTGGTGCAACAGATCATTCCACTTTATTGCCTCTGTATAAGTTTTCTTCAAATTTTTTAGGCACTTTGGCTTGCAATATGTTTGTAGATAATCTTGTTGGTGTTGTTTTTTGAAAGTATACTTAAAATCATAAAAAAGAAACTCAAAGACAGGAAGAACATTTCATGTAACAAATTACATACATCGGTTTGCTCAACTACTTGATTGATGAGGAGCCAATGCATCACAAAGGGTAAATTTGTTTTCACTCACCGCTTCATCAAAATCTCGTGGTAGATATAGAAAATATAAATTGGTGGGGTCTTGTTCTTGTTGCTTTAGAGAAGAAAAGCATTCAGATTTACATAATTACATTCGTTCTCCAGCGTTTTAGCAGATATAATAAGTGGTGTAGTAGTGTAAGTGTAGATGACAAATCATTAAGTTTTGTAAGTGCTTCTGATATCCTACAATGGCTAGACATGTCAGGCTATTTTTGGCACAAACCGTGCTTCTGTAACAGACTCACAGAAACATGTTATTGGAAACATCGCATTGGGATGTCCAAAAACTGATAGGCCCATAGCATTTTAAAACAACTTCTCAATGAGAAAAGACAGAATTAATCCACAAAATCCTACACTTATTTTTTAGGAAAGCTTCTAAACTTAAATGAGCATGCTGCGTCAACAAAAGTTTGTCCTTATAACCCTCACTGAAATAGACCAAGTGGTAACAATTCCTTTCTACACCAAGGAGGCCTTTCACAGAGTACAGAACTATGGCTCAGTGAATTAATTCAATCTAAATAAGCAAACCCTCTGTTTTAGCCTGTGATTCACTCTAAGTTTTGTTTGAAGGTATTGAACTGGGTTCACAACAAAATATACCAAGACCAGTGATCTATTTACAGACAGTGAGAGTTTCCACACCATGAAACCAACTGTTAAAACCAAGCACAGACAATTGACAGAATGGAAAAGGGTTAACTGGATCAAGTAAGGCTAACCTAAATAGGCAATTGTTTTGAATTTCTTTCAGGAGTTTCAAATGTGTAAAAGAGAAAGGTAACAGCTAGATAACAATTTAAAGATTTTGGATACATGATTTTCATGTCATTCTTGCTAGCACATGTTCTGTCACATGTGCTCTAGGTTTATTTTTGACCATCAGTCTTAATACTGCAATGAAATTTGCATGTTAATAAAAGCCTCCTGATAGTAACAGTCTATCCTCTTTTAACCTAATAAGTTTCTACACGTGCCTCTACAGATGGTCACTATTTTGAGATGTCAGAAAATTCTAGTGTTGTTTTATCTCAAATGATCTGTAGGATATCCAACCAATTAATACAATTGGTTTATTTTCATTTGTGTACTGAGGTATTTACCTCTCCCTATTGTAGATGGACTAAGTTCAACAACTGAATTGATTTTCATATTTAATAACACGAGGCATGACTTAACCCCCCCTCACTGCGATTAAATAAATTATGAGATAGTCCCACCCTCCAATACTAAGTTGCAAGTAAAATTGAAAACTAAAGTAAATTAACTTTGATTTCAAAGCCATCATAACAAATTAAGATTAAGTGTTCAACTGCAGCACGGCATGTATTCTCACCACAAAATGACCCACTGCACGACAAAGGATATGAACAGGAAGTGAAGAGGACAATGCAAAATGACATTTGCTAACCTTAGCCATCTGGGCTTGAATTCCTTTGTTCTTCAGGGCGGTAACTGCTTTTTGAGCCACAGTGGGTGACTCGAAGTCCACAAATCCATACCCTGTTTGAAAAAAAACACAATTTAATCAATAAACAAACAAAACAGACAGGTGACAGAATAAAGGAAATAACCAGCTACTAGTATTTTATTTCCCACACAGCACATTCTTTTGAATATTTATAGTTCATCTGCTACATTTATTTTTAATTCACGAGTGCTGTTGTCTGTATGAAATCAAACAAGTCTCATAGAAGTAGAAATAGAGAAGCTCTCAATACCACAAAACATAACTTAAAACTATGCATCACTGCATAAATGATGACACAACAACACTGCAATATGTCTACCCATGCACCATTACTCCCACAACTGACTAAATCAGTCATAAAGCTATGCTGTGTATTTCCATGTGTTGTTGGTAAAGTTGATGTTCAGGTGATCATCAAAGTCTACGGGCCCTTACTGACACGCTGTAGCTTTCTTCACATGTTTATTTCAATTACATCTTTATTGAAGTTTGCAACTCTTGTTACAAACAACCTTTAGAGTGTTGAAATTTTTACTACAAAGATAGGCTAAATTAAGTTCTGACAGAGACAAGAATAGTCGACAGTTTTTGTTCAAGGATCCACACAGTACACCAGAGCTCTAATGCACAAATGATGCACACTCCAGGATTTGAGATCACTACAATACCTTTGTATGTAATTTTTCTTTAACTGAAAATAACATAAAAAACCAAGCAACATCACATCACCACTAAATTTTAAGTCCCCTTAAATAGAGACGAACCATTCATGTTGCAATGTGTGTCACTTTTCTTTACTGGATAACAGCACATGAGTTGTGCTTGACCTCTCTTATTAAAAGAGAGTTCTGATGTGCAACCAAAGACAAAAAAAATAAAAATATTCAGTCAAGGCTTTGTGAATGTTAGAAGCTGCTGTTGATGCTTACCTTTACATTTATTAGTGTTCTTATCTAGAATAGCTTTTGTTGAAATAATATTTCCATATCTGCCGAGAGAAAGGGATGTAGATTAAACAAATAAAATTTTTAATACTTGATACAAAACAAAGACACACAAACTACCACACTATTTTTGACTGAAAATAGATAGATTATAATCATTTACAAATGAATGAATCTACAAATATGCATATGAATGGATGGAGGAGTGACTGAGAGACAAAATGAACGAATGCATAGACAATGATAGAACCAATGAGTGAATAACAGTAAATAAAAATGACTGGGTGATTGAAAAAATTAAGAGGAGCTAGAAACGAGGCCAGAAAAATTAAAGGAACAATTTAGAGAGGGAGCCAGTTGGAAGAATAGGGGAAGGAATGTAGAAAGGGAGAGAATTACAGTCAAGTCGACAACAGTTCAACTTGCCAATGCCAACTTGCTGACGTATAAAATCAAATAGAGACATTGGCGAGTTGCTTTTCAATCCAGTACAACTTATTAGAAGTTAAACATATGGAGTCTTGATATTAGCAGGCAAGTCAAGAATTTAAAGAAAGCAACAAAACTTTAAAGTCTTTAATACATGTTTCAACAGAAACTTCTGTCATCTTCAGTTAATTAATGCACAAAGCGATCTACATGTTGTAATTAGTTGATTACACCATATAAATCTAAAACTATCCTTTTAATTTTCACAACTTTACGCTTTACTGGTTGTCACCATTTATCATAATTAGCATTTTTCTACTAACTATATAATTCAACTTCCAACTCTTTGTACATTAATTAACCGAAGATGACAGAAGTTTCTGTTGAAATGTATTACAGACTTAAAAGTTTTTTCGCTTTCTTTAAATTCTTAAACATATGGAAAAGTAAAAGAATTTTGGTGAACTGTTTTTTACTAAAGATCTTGTCTAGAAAGCCAAGTTTTTTTAAAAATCTGACCAATTGACATGATGAGTCTTTAAAGTGTTGTCACACAATAACTTGTTTGCATCTGAAGCTTTTACAGTCATTGGCAATGTTTACCTCACTTTATTCACTATGAGATCCTTATAAACTTTGTTGGAAGAAAAAAATTGTTTTTTTCTAAAGATCTTTTACTTTCCTATATGTTTAACTTCTAATAGGTTCTACTGGATTGCAGACCAACTTGCCAATGTCTCTACTCGATTTTATTCATTGGTGAGTTGGCATTAGCAAATTGATCCATTGGCGACTTGACTGAATACCAAGGGTGATGTGAATGAATCAGTCAAGTATATGGATGAAGGTAGGAGAAGAGAATTGAATGATAGGATGATGGAAGGCACCAAAAGACTAAGCTTAAAAGAAAAGAGGAAAAAGGAAGGAGGAATAAAGGAGGGGAGGAATTGGGAAGGAAGAAGCTACAAAAGGAAGGAAGGAGGTACAGTTGTGGTGCACAGACAAGCTGACAACTACCTAGTGTGAAATCCACTACAAACCATTAAATATAGAGAGAACAATCCAAAAGCTTTGCCCCCTCACCTGCTACATAAATTATTTAAATCTTCATCAGTTGTTCCAGGGGAAAGTCCTCTAATGTATAGGTTTGTTTTGCTAAGCTTCTCTTCAGGTTCATCTTGATTGTCACTAACTGATAAACTTCTCTGTCCTGATGTTGGTGGTGGACTGCCTGGTATATTATATGCCTGTGTCAGTGAGATTGAAAAAAAGCAGCCTCTTAGCTCAAGGGAAGATGCTTTTTGGAAGATAACAGTATGTCTGATATGTCTAATTTATAGCGGAGCTCGCAGAGCATAACCCCATAATTATACAAAATAGTAGTAACACATCAAGTCAAAAAAATTTGGATGTATGACCATATGACCGTATGAACGACCATACAAGGTGCTACTTTTAGCATGTGTGGCCAACTGTACCACAGGCGCTATCTTATAATCAGTCCTCTACATGGATGCGGAGAAGTTGCGAATGAAAATCCATTAATATTACCACGCACTTTATCCATAGTATGGGCTTTAGTTTTGTTGAAGAGACATGTGTGAAAAAAAATGCTAGCTCCGCTTTTTTAGACTTGGCTAAATCTATATATTATTGATCAGTACAGTGATCACATGGTGATCTTCTAACATGTAACTTGGTGATCATTGTATGACCTAATGGTATAAAGGGGGTAAGTTTCTAAAGAAACTGGTGCTGCATCAGTGGGAGAGTCAGTATAGTGGCTATATGTAGTGCTGCATCAGTATAGCAAGGTAATTTAATATTGTCAACCAAGTTGATAATGTAAATTGGCCATAGTAAAGAATTTCAAAGGTGACGTTTCAAGTGTTTGCTGTTCATCTATCACTCTGACAAAGGACTAA
Organism: Pocillopora damicornis; assembly: GCF_964200805.1. NCBI lineage: Eukaryota > Metazoa > Cnidaria > Anthozoa > Scleractinia > Pocilloporidae > Pocillopora > Pocillopora damicornis. Next base: position 18,391,184 of record NC_142678.1, read on the forward strand.
TGCTCCAAACATCAACTTTTACACTCTTTACAGTGGCCAATTTACATTTTCAACTCAGTTGATAATACTAAATTATCCTGACCTAATTGTACCTCCCTTCACACCTAATATCCATGAGGAAACATAAAGGTGTTGCTGTTGCACATGAAAAGACTACAACAAGTATAGGTGCAAACATAAGGTGTCAATGTATGCTTCTGTAGAGTGTTCAAGTCACATATTGAAGCCAGAGCAATTTGGCTTGAATCTTGGTTAAAGGAATCTGGTTAACAGTATACCATGCAAGTCTTCACCACATTATAAGGGAGGAAAAATAGGACCCCTACCCCAAAGTGAGAACAACTGCCATGTATGGTTTGATGAGCTCTTCAAACTAGCTTAAATTGTGGGTTCTGCCAAATATTTACAACATCCAGGATGAAGTTATTTGCCATTAAGAGAGTGAAAATGTCATATGTATTCAATTTCCATAAAACTTCACTGGAAATATTTTCACCACCACCAACCTAATGCAAATAAGTATCTGTCATACAATAAGGTTACTACCATTTTCCTATGAATTGGTCAACCTCTTCAACCCCTTATTTTTTTTAATATTAGATGTCAATCAAACATTAAGTTAATCAGATATTTTTTTGGACATTCATTCTCTCCAGATTATGAAATAACACCCTCTCTCCAGTTTCAGAAGTTAAGTCTCATAGAAGTGGAGAAAGAATCTGAGGAATGTGGTCTGTGATCTTAGTTAGTGACAGGACCCCACATGAGCAAACAGCTTTGCAATGAGCCTCATCAATGTGATAATTGGGTTTTATCTGTGCAAAAGATAAATTTGGGGAATAAAGAACTAATATTCTAATAAACAGTCGAACTTAAGATTTACCATGAAATGATAGCACAGATCTGGCACTTGAATGTGAGTAAAACTAGCCCCTCTAAAGTTTATGAGGGTTATGCAATCAGTAAAGCCACCCTGGCGAGCCAGACATTTTCTATGAAGGACACAGATGCCTAATTAAATGTAGAGATGAAATTACAAAACTTTTGACCTTTCCTTCCTGTCTGTTGCTTTACCCCTTAACCACTAGCATTCAAAAAATGTAAACAACACAAACCTTGTCTAACCCTGTGATTTCAAGTTAAGGTATGTGCACGCTACCAGAAATGTCTACACTGCAGAGATCACTGCCCCTAGTAAACTATCCAACCATTAGAATGAAAGGGAGTCTACATCTAGTGAAAAGTTACCACACACCAGTGATTTAAATTAACTATTACCAAAATTTGCAGTCCTGTATTTACTTAAGTCTTATCATATAACTTTGCACATGTTTGCTGCCAGTGAAGGTCACCTCATGGAGACTAATAACTTAGATTTAGAATTATTACATAACCAAACACGTGTTTTGGTGTAAGTGTGAATGACCTCATGGATAGCCTTTCATCATTATATTACAAGACTACATAGTTGAAATGTTTTATAAAACTGTGAGAATGGTTTGGCTTACTATAAACAAAACATTGTCAAACAAAAGCTCATGCCACATGGGAACATGATGTCTAACCCTGATATTCATTGCAAAACTTGTTTCAATTAAGATTCTCAATTCTTCTCAATGAAAACTACAACCACATTAACCAATCTACATAAGAACTACTGATATGGTGCTAGAAGAGAAACTTGCTCAACCATTTAGGAATTTTTTTGTGAATCATCTTAATGAGGAAATGTTGACCATTTTGAACTAATCAACACAAAAATACTTTGGCAAAGGTTTCAAAATTGGTCAGGTGCGACAATTCCAACTGTGTGCCAACATTGTTTAAATAATCCTATACTACATTTGAATACCTTTAACAATGCAGGAAATGCCAAGTATGGAAAAAGGTAGATTGAGTTTCAGTGTCATTGATTTTGATTAAGTTTGCCACTCTTTGTCTAAATCTTTCCTTGTTCAAAAAGTAAATGCTTATCACTGCTTTTTAATTGCACCTGTGGCTATGTCATCACTTTCTGGTGACTTTTGAGTCAGGTAGAATGAAAGTGATATACTTTCTGATTTTGCCTAGCATTGCTGGTAAAAAATCCTACCTGGGACTTTACCGCAACAGTTGTAACAAAAGTGACCAAATTCTTGCAGGGGAGACTACCTTGTATGATAACTACTAATTGAATAGCAACATAGAGCACAATCAACACAAGAACAATATCTATTGCCATCTCTCTCTTGAGAAAAAACAACTTCAGAGTGCTGATTATTTGCCTTTATCTTACTTTTGCTTAATTTACTGCGACAACAGAGAACTGGACGAACTAGTTTTTCACTGAATCTAGTGATGGGCAGTAGTAGGTTATTTCACTATTTTTTTCTGTCTTATCCTTGAATTTTAAACTTAGGTCTCACATTGGAAATACTTAAATAAACTAGAGGAGTGTCCTTCCCATAAATCACTCCCTAGCGACTAATTCTCCAGATCCTTATTTCTAGGGCATGCATATTCCTCTTAGAATAAAGCAACTTCTGTGTAGTGCTTGAGTGAACCTGGTTACAAAACTCAACCTCTACATTAACCCTTTAATATTTCTTCCTGTATGGAATATTTACAACCCTGTGGCTTCTTCTGAAAAAGGGTGAGCATTTTCTCTTTCATCTTACCCCGGGATGTGCATAGCCATATATAGGAGCTGCTGGTGGGAAACGCGGTGATGTGAATCCTACAGGCCACGAAGGGTATGCTTGCCATGTTCCTCCTGGACTTGAACGAATGTTTCGTCCTCCATGGTATGACTTTTGCTGCTGCTGTTGCTGACATTAAATTCAAAGTAACTTTATGAATACTATGGCAACAGTAAAAAATAACCAAACGTGAAATGGACTACATTCTCAAGTTGAGAATTTTCTTAAATCTCTCAACCTTCCTACTTGACAGTTAACTGAAATTGTAAGGAAAACATGCACGCTGATTTTCTAGAGTTAACTGCGTTATTTATTATTGCTGACTGCTGTATTGAGAACTTGTAAACTCAAAGTGCAGAACTGAGATATTGGCTAAGTTAGGATGCCTTGCTCTGATGTAAACAAGAAGTTACTTAATGTCACTTCTCCTAGAAAAAAACAGTATCAGAACTCTTGAGCATAAATACGACAATAGGTAACACAATATTTAGTGGGCATATTTGTGGGCTAAAATTGAAATTATGTCTTTAGACTGGAACACCTTCAGCGTTGTCATGGTCACTTACTGCTTTTGGAAGGTTTGCCGGTTGTTTCCTTCTGTTCTGATTCTGTGGTTGTCTTATTGACACCTACACAAATTCAAATGATGTTAAACCAATTTAGAAGTGTTTCAATCTTAGCTGGCTTTCAGACTATCAAAAGTTTTCCGCTCAAATATAAGAACTGGCTGCATGGAAAAGTAGTTTTGCTTCCAGGTAGGTACTGTTTATATACTGGCCCACTGTTCTTCAAAGGCTGATTAGCGCTAACCCAGGGTTAAATTTTCATGTGGGTTTCTTTATTCCTTTTCTCTATAGCTTTTTGATAGTTTTCTCTATTCTTTTCAGAGTATCCAATCATTAAATTATATACAAAAAGAATTCTACTGAATTTCTTTTAAACCTTTCATACCTGAAATCAGATTTGACATTAACCCTGGGTTAAGACTTAACCATCTTTTGAACTACCGGGCCCAGTGGTCTAGGGTGCAGGCAGACAGTTATTTCCACATTCATCGAGGATGGCTTCAAACTGTGATCAAAATCTAACTGCAGTCACAGCTCAAAACTGTTTGTAAATTCCACAATGGAAGACCATTCAAGGTTAAATATATTTCACCCAAAAAATAACATGCCTTAAATATTTTGAAACAAACACTTCAGGGTACATTTAACCTACCAGAAAAAAATCCTTCATATGGTGTATATTCAAAAGAGTAATTTACTACTTGAGATTACTAAATATTATTTAGGCAGTAGTCTGTAAATTTAAATGTCTGTGGAGTGCAATCTTTGTTAAATTTCATGATGATTTCAATTCCCTTTTTGTTAGTAACAATGCATTATTGTGGCTTTCAGTTCTGTTTTGAGATTACGTTAAACATTACACAAAAGAAAACCTTAAACTTAAGTAAGATATACTTGTGAGCGAACAGGAATTGAGCTAGCTCATTGTTTAGCACATCTTAGGAAAATTTGCCAAAACGATTTTTGGCAGTGAGGAAGTGGAAATATTACCCAAAGTTTCTGCAATATCCTCTAAAATATTTTCCCAGAAGAAATTGTTAGTGTGAGAAATATAATAGAAAAACGTTCCAATGACATTTCCAGCATAAAGCATGTTCAAAATGTTTTTACTTATGTTGAGGGCTTCTCATATCAAGGAAAAAAATATTGAAGATACTAACAATTGGAGTGCCAAACTAAGATAGCAAACTGCAAGCTATTTGACGTGATACAGGGGAATTCAATACTCAATATTATAGAAATGTTTAAAAGTAGACATGGGTAATTAGTCACAAGAACAAACTGTAGTTATTCAGGAGTTTACAACAACACCTACTGAAAGAATTGTTATCCTTCTCTGAACTATAATAACTGCCTCGCTTGCGTTTAACTCTAAATCTGTTATCTTTATTCAATCAAATGCATTTCTGTTCTCTAGAGGAATTCATGGTTAGATAAATGCCCAACGGAAATTTAAAAAAAATTACAATCCCCATTAAATCTAATGCTGTTTTGTTCAAGAATTAATTACATTTAGCCAAACCTGGACTTGAATTTCAGCCTTGGGAGACTGACACGGTCTCGGCGACAATATTTGTCACTGAAATTTGAGTCTAATTAGCCAAAGTAAATTGAACATAACGCAGCCTTTAAAAATTCTGAAAGGGAAAAGTTTTAAAACGAAAAATTGCTTCCTCAGAAGTCTCCAATGCACGAAAAAATGAATTTGACAGGGAAACCGCGAGAGGGTTGCTGTAAAACGTCAACGTAAATATCTTGATATCCATTAAATATTTTACTTGGAGTACGTAAGTTTATTGAAAACGCTGGGTCAATTTTAAGACATTGATAATTGAGGGTTATTTCGTGATATCTACATTTCCTAGGTAAACAGCGAAAACGGAGAACACTCCGATAACGAGCTTTTTTCTTATCTCAACTCACGATTTCGCGAAATTCTGTTCGTAAATGCACAAACATAAACACTAACAACTCACGGAGGATATTCTTGTGAGCGATTAACTATCCAAATACACAGTTTTGGAGAAAGCCTAAATAACGTTTCAATAAAGCTTATAGAGCTTATTGTGAAAGGAAAGAAAACTGCTCCAAGGTCGCCTCTAACTCAGCTAAAAAATGTTGCAAGTGTGTATTGATTCTGGTATATTGCGCTTAGCGTGGCTCACTAAGTCACATATCGCACTAATTTTATTCTTGAGTATTGTTTACTCTTATTTTCCTCGTGAAGCAGAGAAACAAATTGAAAAATATGGTAGGCTTTAAGAAACGTTTAAGACGATTCACGATCCGGGAAAAGAAACACGCCTAGCTTGTTAGAACAAAATTCATAAACACTTGAGGTAACAGCTAAAACTAAGATTATACATAGGGCCAGAATCTCGTTATCGCGAACATAAAACTAGGGAAATACAGCAAAATAAAACACATCCGAAAACTAATGCCTTTACTTCAGACTGCTGTGTAATGACAAATTGGCGTGCATTGGCGAGAAATGAAACAGCGATATAAAATTACATTCAATTTATCAACTTAATCCGGAGGAAGTCGCTTTAACGGTCTCAAAGAAGATTCTCTAGACTGAATCTAAATTTGTTTCGATCAAAATTTCCCGGACCACATAGGGCAGTAACGAAGCTTTTTAGATCCGGAAACCAGATTTTTTTCGGCGGGATTCAAGGGTAAACAAAAAGTTCCCGTGACTAAAGAACTTCCGATGTCCTATTGACAAAACAAGATGAACGGCGTCGAAGCTATGATTGTAATTTGAAGTCAATTAAACCTATCGAATCTTCCATCAATCCCTCTCTTACAAACTCCAGAAATCTCCTAGCGCCCAGAATCCTAAAACTGTCTAATAGGTGAGCAATGAATTCGCTACAAGGGATGTTCACGATGGTTGGAGATTTAAAACGTCATCAATCCGAAATAGGCAGCTTCATTGAAAACCGTGTACTGTAGAATGTAAATTAGCAAGCTTTGCGGGCTTCACGATAATTTCGTTGACGGCTTTGAATAAGTCACGCATAACTTTTGTCGTAAAAGCCTAACTTCCGTCAGCAAAACCAGTTCACGGCCGTCACTATGCCATCGAATGACTTATCTGATACTACGTATCATCAACAAAGACACGGAGAGTCAGCAGAGATATAGGCAGACTCAGAAATTTCTACGTGAAGACTAACTTAATTTCACTGCAACGCTTAAACTGCTCGTTGTCGCGAAAAAATCTGTGAAGATGAGCAGGAGAAAGACATATTCTTTTTTTCTTGTAAATTTGTTTCCGTACAGAAAGGGTTAAAATAAAGAAGGGAAATGACGGCTGATGTAAACATTACTTACGGTACACAGCTACGCAGTGCAGCACAACCAGCGGCTCATTTTAATCAGGCGAAATATTTACCTCGCATACGACGATTCACCGACGCAGAGCACTTTACGTAGTAACGAAATCACGCGAATAAAAAGACTTGAAAATAACCAGACGATCGAAATAGGGGTCCTCACGGATAAAATAGCGACGACAACATGATTTAATGACAAATTTTGTCATTTGCTTTACTCAGTACTAGTAACGCGAGAACTGTGATCCTATACGCTAACCATAAGCGGATACCACCGATATCTTTGCAAAATCGTAACTCAAATTTCATTTGTAAGTGTAGAGAATGTTCCTTGGAACATTGTGACCCAGCAAAAGGACAGGATCTGGTGTGGTTAAGAGACATTTAGTCCGCGCTGCTTCACACGCTCGGTGGTGGCTGGAAGAAAGAGCTTTCAGTGAAATGTTTGCTACGCACAAAAGATCGACACCAACAAAGCCGTGCCGTGGGAAATTACAATCTTACAACACAAGCACATCACAGGACGACTACTGCTCAAAGATTTCACCGGCTCAGCTCTCGAAGAGCCAAATAATTATCTTTTGCGATTTTGTATACAAATGACACCGAAAACGCGGGAATGTGGGGAATTCGCGGCAACACGGTTGCCGTAACACGCGAACAAAACCAACAAACACTGCCAAGATTTCATTATTCATGATCGTGCAATAAACGCTAGCTTACTAAAATGAAAGCAAAACACACCAAATACTGCGCTCTGGCTTTTAACAGCGTTCTATAAGAAGCAATGAAGATCAACGTACAGCATGTCACATGATGAACGGATGTGGCATACTACAGGAATACTCTTAGAGGAAGGTACCTTCTTGTCATCCTTTTCCTGTCCGTTTTGGTTGCGACTTTCAGCCTCCGCGGTAGGCGTTTCGCGTTCCTCCAGCGTTTCTCCTTCTGGTAGCTCCCTACTCGCGTGATCCTGAGGCGCTGCTGGGTCGTGCGGCCCGTGAGAGGCGTGCGATTCACCATCCTTGGAATGCGTACGATCTTTGTTGCTTGTTCGATCAGTTGTCATCGTTGATGTCTCTAGAACCTGAACTAATGAATCGCTCATTATACGCCTACAATCCTACAAGCGATCGAAGGCCTCTTCATTCCAGTTGCCCCGAATCTAAAAGGAAATTGACAAAAAATACTGGTTAGGTCAATTCAACATTTAAACAAGATACTAGAGCATCCACCTAATGGCCGGATTTGGTTGAATTTTCTAACGCGAAAATGCACTCTGCCACAAACATGTTTTCAAAATGCCGCTCTTTCCTGACACAAACCACCATCCTCCCGACGCATTCCCCCGCGTAGACTACTAACCTGTTAAGCTCTGAGAGCAATGTGCGTCAACTGTACCGATTTTTACAGCCAATTTGTTTTGATCGAGCTTTAATTTCAGTAGAAAGCGGACGCAAGGGCTAGTCGATCGGACGTAAACAAACCACACACACACGTGGCCACGAATCGCTTCAATGCGGCAGAAATCTACGAACGGATCACAACAAGGCTTATCTCCTACTAAGAAATAAACTTTACCCTTATTTAGAGAAACTGCCTATATAGTAACATCGATCGCAGATCCAAATGTCTTTATGATATATACCGTGACGCCATGCGATTTTCTTTTCCCGCCACACGCACAGAGCATGTAAACTTGCTCCGATCAGCTAACCTCTCAACATCAACTAGATACAACACGCAAACTCCTTAGTCGTGAATTCGATCATCAAATCACAAGCGAAGTGAAAGGTACCCTTTCGTCAGGCGGCGAGCACGTGATTGCCTTTCAGCCAATGAGCGGCCCGGCGGGAAAGCTCTACAGCGGGGGCCGCTAATTGGTAAATGATTTATTTTAGAGAGAACTAGCGCCAGTGAGACGGGAATCCCGCTGGCGGCGATCGCGGGAATTCATAAACTATCGGTGAGCGAAGCCGTCCGCCATTGTACAGCGAGGATTGTTAGCGAGGATTGTTAGCCAGGAACAGAGCTTTTGTGTCAAGTTTCTGCATGGCGTCGCTAAGCATACAAATAATAACGAACAATTAAACCCTATCAACTGTCAGCAAGGCTTTGTGCTTGACAAGTGCCGGGCCAATCGGATGGGCGCATTCGGTTTGTTTACTTGTCGTTCTCCGTAACAATGGCCTAACCATTGAATGAAGCTCGCTTCCCAAGTGGTTCTAAACACGCGGCTGAATCTGCTGCGAGATATCTGCTGCGCGAATGAACGTTGAAAAGTGAACAGAAGTGAGATCACCACGAGGGCACTAACAGGCATACGCTGTTATGGCCGAGAAATAAAATGAGTTAGCACTTAAGCTAATCTCATCAAATCTCATCACTTGTACAACAGTTTGAGAAGCCTGATATCCAAGAGGGGTTCTCTTTCTCCAGATAACTGCCGGTTGCATATGCAGTTTGTTTCCTAATTACTTTAACTTCCCTACTGAAATTATTTACTCTGCACGCCAATCTGGAAATTGTCCAGAATAACCGTGCCTCCTTTTCCTATTTCTGAACGTAGGTGCAAATAGACTGTTTCGATGCGTTGTGGTCGCTGTGATTTTGCGACATCACCTTAATACGGCGATGTGCCTAGTGAGTGATAGGACTTTTGGCAGAGGGCCGGCATTGAGAGGATAAAAATCTCTGGGTGGCCCTACAAGTCTTGTAAACAAATACAAAATGGCTACAAAGTATTAAGCTAGAGGGGAGGTAGAAAACAAATGGTGAAGCGCATTCAGTATTCAAAATATTTTAGCACCGCATAAACGCATTTACGCGTACAAGATGTAACGATTTTGGCGCGACGAGTCAGATGCAGTGTTTTACCTTCTTGTCGCAGCAGTCAGGCTCAGGAACCCTTTTGAGGTAACCGTTGAAAACAGCGTGAATATGTAGGCTACACTTCCAGTAACAAACCGTTAGATTGCAGAGGGAACAAAGAGCGGCCCTTTGGAATCACTCGCTACGCCAGAGTGATTTCTGTGAATAATTGATGAAAGACTCTCTTTGAAATCGTTTGATTTCCATTTACCACCATCTAAACACGCATGAAATATTTCTGAGGTTGTTCTTAGACGCCTTGTTTGGGATTCAACGATAGGGTCTCTTTGAGATGGTGATAATTTCAAAGACAAACATAGGAGTTATCTATTACCGACCTGTTTCGTGTAAAGATTTAATGCACGCGAGCTTCAAATAGAAACAAAAACACCCGGAGAAATCATGAATATCGTGATTTGGCTACAAAAAGAATAGCTTTCCTGAAAGCCAATTAAAATTTCCACGCTATTTTTAAACGACGCCTTGTGTGCGCTTTATACTAAATAACGTTAAAGTTTGTGAAGTGATAAACTACTGTACAAATCCGAGAGCACTTTGAAGTATTTTTGGCCATTATTTCCCTTTCCTTGCCCTAGGGATCAGAATTTGGATCGTATAGATGACGGGTCTTGAAACAAAGCTAAGCCGGTCCTTCTAATGAAAAAGGTTTAAATAATTCTTGACTTTGACACATTTATATGATGTGTTTACTGTTATTTTACACAAACAAAAAGTTGTTAAAACTCTTCTAATTGGTAATTTTCCGAGACCTGCCATGAACGCGAAATGTGACGGGAGGAATATTCTTCTATCTCGAAATGTTATGAAGGAGCTTAAAAACATCGCAAAATTTTTCAATCGTTTTAAATTAATTTAAGAAGATGTATTATACAATCTTTTATATGTCACATAGAGAAAAAAAGATCCTATCCAGTTCACCATAAAAGATTATTTTTTTATGTACCAAACTTTGTCTATGTGATTCAATCGCTATAACGAAAATATTTCTTAGTCTTATACGTTCCTGTAAACGGCGGAGGTTTGAATTCTCTGGGGGAAAAAATTTCTCATTCATTTTTCTCTACCTCAAAATACGAAAAGAACAAAGCTGAAATATGGAGAGGCTGAAACATATTTAGGAGCAAGTTAAATAACCTACAAGTAGGCATGTGCTTCTGTGGAATCTTTTAAACAATTCACGGTAAGACCTAAAATGACGGTATGGCTCCTTTTGACAAAATTTACACCTTCAAATACTGTTTTGAACATTCTCGATAACGTAAATAGATTCTTAATAAGTTTTTCGGGGTTGAATATGTTCCAGTTAACAAGGGTGTTCAACTATTTTTTTCTGATTTGTCTTTACATTCAGAAATTTTAATTTCGACACATTTAGAAGTACTTGCTCCATGGATAAAAAAGGGAATTGCAAATTTACCGAGTACAATTTCATATTTTTTAAATTGTAATCATTGTATTCAGCTGACATAATCCCGGTTTGGTTCTTCTCTTGACGCTTTTGGAGATTTTGACCTGCTGGCCGATTTATCAACACTTGCTCTGTGATGAAAACTACAATTTTAAGCTAACTGCTTCACGTTTTTCCGCATTGCAGTGTTAATGATTCCATACAGCTAACAAAATACCCGTTATGTTCTGCACCTTCTTAACGTTTGTGTTGACTATAATTACTTACTCAAAAATACTCTCCCTTGAAATAAAACCCTTTTTCTTAGATGAGAAATGCTAAGCTCTAAAGTCTAAGTCTTAAAATCCGTTGTTTATTAAAAAAAGGCGTTACAGATGTGACTGACGAGAGACTGCGATAAGGCACAACATAACTACAACCTTATTCCATTGTTGGCTATCATCGAGAAGTGTTCAAAGCGAAATCTCAAGGGATAACCTCAGAAAATAATCTAAAGAAGAGTGTAAGAATGAAATACACCAATAGATGACTTAACTTTTCAAAAAAGAAACGGGCAAAGGTAAGGAGGAGGACAACTTCAGAACTTGTTTCAAAATAGAGAATTGGCCTTCCTCCACGAGGTAAAAGTTTCATTCGAAACATACGACAGAGATTCGAATAAACTCGAGTTAAAATACTGTAAGGTACATTCGACATGTATGCAACCAGGTGTTCAAAATGTTACAGCGATTCAGGGTGGTTCATCTGGGATGTATTGATTTCTAGTGATGAACACATAAGACTGTTCTCAGAGTGAAGTTTAGAAACCTTCCAAAGTCGCTTTAAAATTCGTTTGCCGTACTCCTTTTCAGTTTTCAATCATCGTGCCTTGTTTTCAGTATAGGTAGGAAGGTAACTATTGTTCGATTTAATAGTAGATAGAACTGATAGCGCAGTTGCACAAAGCTATCTCCGCGCTGTCCACAAGAATGAAGCCCGGAAAGACGCCGGACCCCTTATTGGGTTCAACTAGATTATCTAGTTAGTGGTGAGTTCTTCGTCGAGAACCACTGTTGAAGAAATGCTCAAGACAAAACATGAGCCTCGAAGCTGACACGGAGAAAATCTTGCGCAAAAATAACTAATAAACTTTTGGATTGCACACTTAGTTTAAGAGTTGTGTTAAAGATGCGTAATGCGTTGTGATGTATATAACCAAGGTGTACCTCGTGGACATCGAGTTTTGCCCAGCGGAGGCAAGGAGTAGCAAAAAAAAAAACAACGTCAACTGCAAAGATGTACTCTTGTTTTGGTTTAAACGAAAACTGAATTTCGCGAAAAAGAGCCTCAGTCTTGTTCAAGCTATTTGCATTTTAGAAACCCATTTGTCGATATTTGCATTGAAGGAAGCTTTCATTGTTTTTCAACTTAAATCAATCCAACGCTGGAGAAGTAAAATCTCAACTTATCCCGAGAACAAATGAAAATGCTAAGTTTTATCATTTAGTTCCATGCAGAGTGTTGTTGGCAGTAAACAAGTATAGCGCATGCTTCTCTAAAGAGCTTTTTTGTTTTCATCAATGCATCTCAAGGGTGCTAAACGAAGTAGTGCATACAATAACACTATCTTATTTTAAGACGAGAAATATCCATCTCAATTCCAGTTTGATAACAGTCGCCGCGGATTTTTAGTGCTAAAGCAAAATATAAAGATCATAATAGATACAAGATTAAGATTCTAATGTTTGGTTTTTTAAACTCATCCGTGCCAACATGGAAAACACAATAGATTCCAATGGTAGCAATGCCACTAAGTAGATTTGGTCGCAATTTAGTTAGACTTGTTGTAAAGATGCTTGCGAAAAAAAGTTGTGCGTCTTGCCGATTGATTACTTTCTCCTTGAGGTAAACGTGTATTGCTTTTTGTTGCATGAATTAATGAATTGACAAAAAATATCTTCGAGGTTCACTCATTTTGGCATTAAACCATCAAACGTTTAAATCTTGTGCTTCAACCTTTGTGCTGATGTATCTACAGAAATGAAGCGCTACTCGATCGTGTTTGCTATGTAAGAGAAGACCTTTTCATAAAATAGTTAAACTGGACATGATTGTTCACATAGTCAACTACGATACAAGCTTTTAATGTTACCAAACATTGCCATGTTAAGATGTGATCAATTAAGTTTAGAAATCACACTTTTTGCGTTTTGAGTACGAACGCAACCACACTCACAGAGTCTTTTAGAAACTGCTCAAGTCACCCAAAACATTTGTTGGCACTTCTGATTATTCGCAGTAACGTGAAAGGACAAAAATAAAATTAGTCGTGTATTAAATAACCCCTTGTAGTAACCTCGACAAAAGAATCAGTCGTAGTTTGATCATAGCTGAATCCCAAGCTGGAAGCCACTCTTTATGATCACTCGTGAAACACGTTTTTTTTCTTTTTGCTTTTTGGTATTTTATTTTATCTTTTTTATTGTCCCGTAGCTAGAACGTCTCTAGGCTGTAAGCCGACGACATATCAGATTCACTACGAGCATGGAGGGGTGTTAATCATTTGCTCGCCCGACTTTCTTCGTGTACAATTAAGTATCATTCAAGTCACGGAATCATTGTACACCTAATGTTAAGAGAAACCCACATCAAATTTCTTTTGGCGAGTTTTTTCGGTGTGAAGCTCTTTACTAAGGAATGCTCCTCCCAGAGCTTCAACCATTTTAAGTACCAAAGATGACCTTGAAGGAATAACGTATACGAAACCACATGAATCCATGGAATCATACAATCAAACTTTGCCCTCATTTTGACTTGCTTTGAAGTTGAAGAATTCGTTCCCTAAAGGCAAACTTGACAATTGCGGGAGTTCATGATAGAGATCAAGTTTTATTTCGACGTTGTTCCACCGGGAATTAATCCACGAAACCAATTCGATGCAATTTCGTGATGTATATTAAACACAGTACACTGTTTTGAATGACGTTAACGATAAAAGCTGAAGATCATTGAAAGATTTATGACAAACACGGAGTGCATCGCTTCTATTCATTTAGAATTACTTATTCGGAACTGACATGAGCTTTACTCGATGTTTTGTTTTTCTCTTACGCTGCCTTACATCGTTTGCACCGAGACTTGGCCGTCGCGTGGTCTTCGGAGTACAGACAGAACAAAGGAGCGAAACCAAATAACCGTGACCTGAGAGAGTTAGCTTAGCGTTTCCGCCAAATTTACCTAAACAAACTCCAACAAGGCTCTTTAGAGAGAGAAGGTGATGCATAAAAAGTGCTTTGTATTTTTGGCTGGCCGTAGAGTGAGTATTCATGACCGACGAAACTCTGAAGAGCCACTCAGGTTAACATATTTGTTTTTGCATGTAGCTGCATTCTAATCATATTTGGTTACCATAAGTAGTGTCTTCTGTCCGACATAAACACGACACTCATCCCGGAAAATGGCTCAGTGCTTACAAGAACACATACTGTTAGTCGCGAATGAAGAAAGGGCTTCTTTGGTCAACAGAATCTCCACAAGTTTCGCGCGCAAAAATCAGTAATATTGAGCGGACGCTATGAACAATGGTAGTCACGCTATGAGTGGTAACAAAGTTAACATCTAAGTGAATAAATTGATTGTCCCTTGTTACGCTTTCCGTTGTATGCTCAGTTGAATCAGTGCAGTTCAGTGCATGCAACCTTTAAGCAGAGATTTGAGCGACTTAAAACGTCACTAAACGTAAAGAGGAAACTAGCCGATTTACAACACCTTCTATACAAACGTGTAAGACCATTTCAAAACACTAAAAATATATATTTTTTAACAGCCTTGTGATTGCACTAATTTGTTTCCTTTTCCAAACAATGCTTGATGCCTTTCACGAGCCGCACGCAATTCAAGCAATTCGGAAGCCCATCTCTGCGGCATTTATCAAACGCGTGCCTAAGAGTGCTTTGTTGGAAATGGATCAAAACAAACGACATTTTCCGAATCGTAACCTTCATCGGAGAACGAGAGGTGTGTGTATGGGTAAACCTCGTTACTCTAGTGATGTTTAAATTTGAACACCTCATTCAGTGTTGCCGATATAGGCTAAAAGATGCGAAATCTTCCCAAGAAAAAAGAGAGGAATCGGAGTTTTAATGCCAAGGTGTGTTTTTGCACCTTACCGTAGTTTGCATGAAGCGAGCCGAAAAAAGAAACCATATCAAGAACTCACGCAATATGTTGTTGGCACGACCGCCCTAGTGGAATGCCACTACACATTATTATTTACCTTAACAAGATGTCTACCTGGCGTAGGATCACAGCAAAATCTGGCGGCAGTCACTGGAATTGCCTACTGTATGCCAGCTTAGCGTAGCTCGTTCTAGGCGGTTTATACTCTTCGTTGTTAAACTTACCTCGCGCAATCAGTGGGCATGCGCAAGGTCCCACCGAAAACACGTGCTCTTTGAAGTGGAAAACATGGTGTGATCGATTTCATTGAAATTAAAAGCGCGCTTTATATTGCTGTAGTGAAGTGACGATCTTTTTCCTGAGGGTGTTTCTTTCAAATTAACGTTTATAAGGGGAAAACTTGTACTCTTTATATTTTTGACATGTAAACACGTTTACGGTTAGGTGCTTTTTGAAATACAAACCAATATTAGTTAGTGCTCTTTGTTTGATGAGTGATAATGAAGTACAGATCTGTGACTTAAGAGAAACATGAATTAAATAGTTGCAATGAAGGTGCTTTGATCACAGCTACAATCCTTCAAGGACTTAATAATTTTAAAAAAATAACAATCACGCACTAGTGCATGAAAAATAGTTTGGATTAACCAAATTGAATCAATTTATCCCGACTGAGGGACAGAAAGATTCGATTCAAAGAGTCGTTTTGAAGGGGAAGTCACATGTCCAGAGTACGAAAATTCTTCGCATAAAAATCCCGTGACTTCAGCAAGGAAATATTCAGGTAGTACAATAAACAGCGTAATGACTTGAGTCAAATTCTGAACTAAGCGTTTTCAATAACTAAATCGACAGCTATTAAGAAAGGAAGTAAATGTGATAAAAAGAGCAGTCCGTTTTTTAAAAGGGGCATTTTTTCCTACGCTGAGAATTTCTAACGTTGAAATTCCGATGGGTGCGTGATTTTTTTACGTATACAAAGGCGGGAACTATATTTTTAAACTAAATCGCATTAGTCGGCGAACTGGATTGACGCGACCTTGAGCAACATTTTGTAGCAATGTCATCAATTAAACGGCGTATGGACGGTTTGAACTTATTTGATTGACCCCTCTGAGGCCGTTCGAATGGAACAAACAACAAAGTGGAAATATGCCAAGAATGAAGCAATACAATTAATGTGTAACCGGACACTTTAAGTTGGAATGTAAGCAATTCTAAGCCTTCATCTGGTCAGAAATTGCTCAAGGAACATCAAGCCGAATTGCAGAGGTTATCACAATTATGCGGTGGAATTTGAAGCGCGAGAACCTTCCGGACATAAGAATTTCCCTGTAAGCGCCGTGAATCAAGCTCTCGGTTGACCAGCGTGGGTGTCTGTCTGCCTGAGTGAGATGGCTAATGTCCAATTGCAATGAGGCGGAACCACTTCAAAGGTTTCTAAACAGGCACCGACAGTATAAAAATAACCAGCCTGAATAATTAGTCAATGGTAAACAACGGCATGTTGGCTTAACATCTTTCGGGAGTTCACGGTGCCTCAATCGAGCTCTGGTCGTGTTTACGTAAATTCAGTCTATGAAATCGGATCATCGTGACCACTTGTAAAAAATTCAAATCGGATCTGCAATGTTGGCAGTCGAGATCGCGTGAATGCAAGTTTCATCGGTTGCTGGAAAAAATCCAAGGAAATTAGGAGGGGGATTTGATGTTACCATGGTTTTGATTGGGTGGTGGGGAGAGAAGGCTAGTTCGGAGTCCTTTTTACCCTCTTTGGCTGGTTAAATTGCAAAAGCAGCTAAGATTTGCGAAGACTAAATTGTCCACGGTGGTCCTTCGGTGGGTACTCCCAGTGAAGTTTTCTATGCAGTGATGATTTGAAAGTAAGGGTAACTTTTACTGTGCAGAGTTAAAGCCTGAAATGAAAGAGAATTCCAGTGCTGAGGAGCACTGGGAGGTATGGAAAACTGCCTTTGAGGTATTTGCATGTGTAAAACAATTTAAGTGTCTCAAAGACGATCAGAATTTATGTAATAAAAGATAAAATTAGCAGAAAGCTGGCCGTGCAGTTAATGGGGTCTATTATCTTGATCACGGAATATCATCTGGAGAAGTAATAAGAAGTAAACAAACTGAAACGGAAAGAAGACCTGGGAACTGAATACATGTCAAACGTCCAGTATAACTACTGTAGTCTTAAAATCTCAATCAAGGCGAAGTTTTACCATGAAACTTTTCAATTTTTCCCCTTCTCTGGGGTTGACGAGGAGAATCACCCGATGTCTATCATTCTTTCAGTTCTCGGACTCGCCAGCCAAAAAAAAATTTGATTAAATAGATAAGTCCTGGTATCAGAGAGGCCAGTGCTCTATTAAGATAAAAATGTGGCTTTCCTGTTGGTGTTTTGGTTTGGTATCGTTGTCTTGTATAACTTGTTGTAAGTAACAAACAGCAAGAGTCATTTTAAATGGCTACATGCCCCTGTTTTTGATGTAATCAAACGAAAGCGGGCCTTACGAAGAGGCCAATCGAGAAATACAGACACAGCAGCCTTCCCGTAGACTTTGTAACTTGGGCGACAAATACGAAATATTTTACCGCCTTTCTCAGCATAAATTGAAGCTTTAGTAAGGGATGAGCTTTAGATTTTGTACCCCACGTCCCCTCCCTTCTTGTCCTATTCAAACCCCCCCCCCCCCGTCACTCCAACGAAGATTTATTACTGTCGACGGGAGTCTGTTAAAGTTTGTGCCGCATAATCAACCCTTTAATTTCGAGCTTACAAGGATCACGTTTATCGCTGATTGCTTTGATGTCCTTAGCTTGCATGCCGGGCTGTCTCCGTTTCCGCTGTGGCTTTGTTATCAGATGACCCGTCACTTGTACTCTCATTATTTTTAGCGTCTATTTGAACTACCTTAAGCTGGTGGTTATTTTCGAATTGACTTTGTTTACTTTCGCCCCATTGCGTCCTTTCATTGAAAAAAAAAAAAGGATTGATCGATTCTTGCTTGGACGAAGCAACAACGGAACGCACCTCACATGAGAACAAATCGACGTAAAAATTTGGGCTGTTTCAATCTAACAGTTGGAGTTTGACCTTTCAGAGGGATGTCCCAGGTTTATTGTAGGTACCTCGTGTCACATTCAAGACAATCTCAGCCAGACGGTAGACAGAATAAATTTGTCACGAGAAGTTTTGAGGTTATCTTGGTTATGGTGCGGAAAGCAGCCTGCCAGGCGAAATTTTGCCGCGTATCTGGGATGGATGAAGGCAGTATTGTCTACACGATTGTGCAAACTATGTTGGCAAAATGTATACCTGATTTGCAATATGCAAGTATGCCGCATTAGTTATTTTCTTTCAATTTCTGTGCGTCTCTTATAAACTTGTCAGATTGGCAGATACGACTGTCACTCTTTTGTGTGCATGCAAATTGACTAGCCTTCTTGTCCTCGCTTTGAGAGGAAATTCGATTGTTTTTAAACACGATGTCGAGGCCAGAAAGTAGCAAATTAGGCACGCCACTTATGGGAAGTCTATCAGCACTCTCATCGCACAGCCTAGGCAGATAATCTTGCATACAATAGGCCATCTTCAAGATGCACAAAGACACTGCTTTCAAACGAGGGTAAGTGAAAGGCCTATGATGTAAAGCTGATTTTCCTTTTGATGCAAGCAGATCTCATTTTCACAAGAATGGTTTTGCACTTGGCCTCGTTTTGAAAGTGAGGATTTTTAGCAATCGGAAAGTACTATTGAGGCGGTCGCCAATTTAGCTGTAACTTGGAGAAGTAAGGTATTAGTGCTGTAATATCTTTCAACGCCATGATTCGGATGCGCCGTTAAAAATACTACAGTTGCGGGTAAGATTCCTTTAAAAGCTAGTCACATTCAACTTCCATGCATATATTCACTATACAAAGATAATGAAAATCGGCAAACCTCTTTTATCTCCACCACACCCAAACGCCACAACAACGCAAGTCTTCTTAAGGTAGCTAAAACAGTTCGCAGAGATCCGTGATTAGCCTTTGGCTAGATATCTCTTCCTCAATCAGAGCTTAGCGGTGAGCGTGTGAGAGCAGGAAGGATTACGACCATAATCCTCTGATAGCAGAAATGAAGGGCATCTGAGGGATGGTACAGAAAAAAAAATGCGTTATTTGAGCCTCATTAAAATGGGGGTGGAGTATTAATGAGAATGTTAAATGCATTTGTTTTAACTTCAAGCCAATGACTATTGAAGGCGCGAAAAGAGAAAAAAGGACCACTTCAGCCTCACTGAAATGAAGGGAGAAAATGGCTGTACTGTTCTACATAAAAACTACGGCCAGTGTGCAATGCTGAAGTAAACTTACTGCAGTCCACTTTTCGCCATATTTATCATCTTCATCAATCTACAGAGGTTACACCTTTGTAGCCATCAAGATGGTCAGAAGGTCTGGTAGCATATGCAAGCACTGCTCCGGATTTCGCAGATGACTCAGTGACCCTTTGTGTCCTACAGTGTAAGAAGAACAGAGGTTTCCTGTGAATCGAAACAATGGCTTCACTGTGTCCTAACCGGATACAATTGGATCCTTGTGTAAACAATTAGCAAGTTTTAGAAAATTTGGGACGAAGAAGAATGTGACACCTTAATTTCATAAATTCGATATCACTCAGGTGGTGTAATCAACCTCTGTATTTTTCATTTTCAACCCTGAAAGTCTTTTTGAAAAGGCATTGGCAACAACAAGAGTATGCTTCACCTTAGTACTTTAACAGACCCTAGCAAAAGCCGTAAAACATCAATCAGTGCTAATAATAAATCCAATTTACAAAGCAACAATCTGGGTTTCGCATACCTCTCCTTACAAATGCTTTTCCGCCATATTCCCGGCTGGATGTTCTGCTTCAGTCGATTGCATAAGGGCTGAATGTAAAACCATCTTGGCCAGCTTTGTCGATTATACTAACATCAAGTACCTTGAAATTGTATTCCAGGCTCCTTCACCGCCGTAAGAATTACGGCGTTCGCAGTTGTTGAGCTATTCCAGCGTGTCTATAACGTTCCCATTTTTCCACGTAAGCAAGGAACCAACATCTGCTGAAGCCTCTAATTTTTGTACAAACAAAAGCGAATCGGGCATTTGAAGAGACCTTCAGTTGCAAGGACAAGATTGCCTGTCGATGTATAGATAAAATCATAACGGATTGCTAGAACAGTGAGAGAAGTCTCCATTAAAAAGTCAGTTTGATGGCAGATGTACTGTTTTCAACCCAATTTTGGCAAAGTGTATGCTACTCTGTCTATCGATGGTACTGTCTCGGACTTGGTTCGTTGGAGGTGTTTCGCTATCCGTAATTCTTTGGCGAGGCTTGAAAGAGGGAAAGCACCCGCGTTTCGTTCACTTTAAATCATCCGTTTCTAAAATAGGAAAAACAAATATTCTCACCTGGTTTAACACTGTCACACTTGACAAAGAGTGAATCAAACATTTTTAAATGACTTACCGCTCAACTTAAGCTTAACCCTTTATATCCTAACATCAGAACCCACAATCTCCATACCATTCTCTATACATTTCCTAAGGTGCTGACACGAAGAATTTTTTTAACAGAAAAAAAATTTCTTTTGCTGGTGATCACTTTCTTTATTCTCATGACCTTTACGTCTGTTCAGCGGTGATATTGTAAGGAGAAATTAGATGCTAGTCACTCTGAGGCGTCCAATTTCACGTAAAAGAGAGTTTAGAACATTGCTAATGTTAAATGTGAGAGCACTATACGAAATACATTATCTCACTGGTTGAGTAGAGTGTTTTAATGGCCCATTAAGTTTGGTAAAGGGTGCAAAATAACTGACTTGGATCTCACTTTGGTGTATGTTTATCTAAGGGTCGCCTAAGGCATTGTACTTAAGCCATGGATTGGATCAGACTTGTTGTTCGGAAGGCATTGCACTGTCCTTACGGCAGCCTGGCCATTCACCTAAAATACAAAAAATATTTAAGGGCCGCATAGGAAGAAACACCGTCATTCTTCTTTTAATTGTTGGACGTAGATTAGCACGGAGCTAATGATTTTTTGCAATACATTTTAATTAACTGGAAACAAGGCACTTATAACAGTAACTTATCGGCTCTAAGAGGAGGTCTTCGTAAGGGTTAAAGCGAAGATCACGCCCTAGTTGGTCTCAAGGCTTGAAATTTTGTGCTCCTCCACGGGAGCACAAAATTTTCGGCGATTGTCCATATCCTCCTCATAATCTTTACGATATTCCTACCCTTGCGCAAGAGTTTAAAAGCTCCAAAAGAGATAATTCGTCCTACTGATCAAAAAGTTCCTCTTATCTGAATATATTTATATATAAGATAAAGCCCTAACCGGCGAAACGTTTACTACCACTACGGACCGACTAAGGCCGGTTAATAATGTGCTTATATCCTTCTGTGTGATAAATCAAATCGTACTGACGTATCTTTTGCCTTCATAATATGTTCATTGACTGAAGCCAAGGGACTCTGGCCATTAGTGATCGCCTGGCGGGAAGGGGAGAGGGGTCTAAGAGGACTCTGGTTATTATTGATCGCCTGGCTGGGAGAAGAGAGGGGTCTCAGAGGACTCTGGTCATTATTGATCGCCTGGCTGGGAGGGGAGAGGGGTCTCAGAGGACTCTGGTCATTATTGATCGCCTGGCGGGGAGAAGAGAGGGGTCTCAGAGGACTCTGGTCATTATTGATCGCCTGGCGGGGAGAAGAGAGGGGTCTCAGAGGACTCTGGTCATTATTGATCGCCTGGCGGGGAGAAGAGAGGGGTCTCAGAGGACTCTGGTCATTATTGATCGCCTGGCGGGGAGGAGAGAGGGTCACAGAGGACTCTGGTCATTATTGATCGCCTGGCGGGGAGAAGAGAGGAGTCTCAGAGGACTCTGGTCATTATTGATCGCCTGGCGGGGAGAAGAGAGGAGTCTCGGAGGACTCTGGTCATTATTGATCGCCTGGCGGGAAGGGAAGAGGGATCTCAGAGGACTCTGGTTGTTATTGATCGCCTGGCGGGAAGGGAAGAGGGGTCTCAGAGGACTCTGGTCATTATTGATCGCCTGGCTGGGAGAAGAGAGGAGTCTCAGAGGACTCTGGTCATTATTGATCGCCTGGCGGGGAGAAGAGAGGAGTCTCAGAGGACTCTGGTCATTATTGATCGCCTGGCGGGGAGAAGAGAGGAGTCTCGGAGGACTCTGGTCATTATTGATCGCCTGGCGGGGAGGGAAGAGGGGTCTCAAAGGACTCTGGTCGTTATTGATCGCCTGGCGGGAAGGGAAGAGGGATCTCAGAGGACTCTGGTCGTTATTGATCGCCTGGCAGGGAGAAGAGAGGGGTCTCAGAGGACTCTGGTCATTATCGATCGCCTAGCGGAGAAGTAAGAGGGGAGAGGGGTCTCAGAGGACTCTGGTCATTATTGATCGCCTGGCTGGGAGGGGAGAGGGGTCTCAGAGGACTCTGGTCGTTATTGATCGCCTGGCGGGGAGGAGAGAGGGGTCTCAGAGGACTCTGGTCATTATTGATCGCCTGGCTGGGAGGGGAGAGGGGTCTTAGAGGACTCTGGTCGTTATTGATCGCCTGGCGGGGAGGAGAGGGGTCTCAGAGGACTCTGGTCATTATTGATCGCCTGGCTGGGAGGGGAGAGGGGTCTCAGAGGACTCTGGTCATTATCGATCGCCTAGCGGAGAGGTAAGAGGGGAGAGGGGTCTCAGAGGACTCTGGTCATTATTGATCGCCTGGCGGGGAGGAGAGGGGGGTCTAAGAGGACTCTGGTCATTATTGATCGCCTGGCGGGGAAGGGAGATGGGTCTCAGAGGACTCTGGTCATTATTAATCGCCTGGCGGGGAGGAGAGAGGGGTCAATGAGGACTCTGGTCATTATTGATCGCCTGGCGGGGAGAGGGGTCTCAGAGGACACTTGTCATTATTGATCGCCTGGCGGGGAGGAGGGATGGGTCTCAAAGGACTCTGGTCATTATTGATCGCCTGGTGGGGAGGGGAGAGGGGTCTCAAAGGACTCTGGTTATGTCACGATAAAATTTTCCTGATAAGGCTCAGTAATAATGTAATATTCTTCTAATCCACCCCCACCCGCCTCTCATTAACAATTCATTAGAAGCTAATATCTATAGTTGCCTCTTTAAACTTCGTTGGCGACGACTAATCTCCCCTATAATCCCCTCTGTGATCACCCCAAAAAATTCCTCGGACCCCACCCAGGCTAAAAAAACTCAAAGGTCCTCAATTCCCATCTTGTAAAAGATCTTCGTGAACGCAACTGTGTTTCACTGAGTCGGTTTACATTTTACAAGAACTCTACATATTGTTGGTGATTTCGTTTAAGTGTACAGTAAGAGAATTACAAGATTAAACGATCTTAAAGCGCCGAAGAAACTTTAAATAGTTCCTTTTTTAGACACTTTATTAGTCAGGGCTACATCGCATTTTAGATATTCTTACAACTAAATTTTATTACTCTGGGGATAAACCATGATAACTTTATATACAAAACGACATGCCTAGGGGACCCACAGATGTTGACTTTCAACCGGCAAGGAGAGGTGACGCCTTTGTCCATGGAGAAAAGTAGGAAAATGAAGAAATAGAATGTGAAGTTCAATGCATTTTGTAAATAGAAAGGTTTGGTTTGAATAAAACTTGAGAACTGACTTGCAAATACAAATTATGAAATAGTTTTATAACAATAAAGGATAACATGAAATCCTGAAATAACAACGAAATGATACAATGGATGAAATTATTTCCTTTGGTAAACTGAAGGAGGGTTCTATTTACAAAAGATAAGAAAACAAGTAAATTCTCGTTGGAAATTTCCTAAAAGGAAATGAGAATGGAACAAAAAAAAGAAACACAAAAACGAATTGCTAGAACAAGCTGACCAACACTGGTCTGAGAAAACAGAACATTTTTTTATTACAGCGGATACAGTGCTGATCCTAAACTACTTCTTTCCCCGCACTCTGAGGCTTATTTTCTTATTATGCTCTTCAGTATATAATTATATTGCCAAATATTGTTTTAATGATCAATGATAATAAATGATCACATACTTCCTCCATCGGATGAACCAAACTATTTATCACAAATATAGTATTTGGTAAGCAAATGAACACAGTTAAGCTTCTTTTACACCATAGGAGGTGAAAAAGGGCAGATTCATTCGATAATTTCCCAAAGAGTACTTCAGATCCTCTTCTACCAAAAAAAAAAAATCTAACGATGATTCCTTAGAAATTGGCTCATCAAAATTCAAGTTGTACAGCAACAGATGCAATAGATAATGAGTGGACACCCTTAAGCGCTGAACAAACTATAAAAAATTCATTATGATTTACTAGCATTCACTTGTGCGCTAGTAAAGTAAATGAAGATAACATTGGGGCGTTTGACTGTGCGCGTAAATAGGGAGGAAAGAACCAATCAGATTGTAGAGATTGCTACCAAGGACCAATCAGATTGTAGCGTTTGCTGCTAAGAACCAATCAGATTGTAGGGTTTGCCACTAATAACCAATCAGATTGTAGGGTTTGCAACCAAGAACCAATCACATTGTAGGGTTTGCCAGTAAGAACCAGTCACATTGTAGGGTTTGCCACAAAGAACCAATCACATTGTAGGGTTGCCACTAAGAACCAATTAGTTGTGGGGTTTGCTATCATGCTCTTCTTGAAAAATAAGCTTTTTTATTTGTCAAGTTGTTTTTTTCTTAAGTATCTTAATACAACAACTTTATATTACTATTGCTATCACAAAACGCAAGATCGAGCCGACACTGTAACTACCTCCGTCTTTTGCGGAGTTAAAGATTCTGCTCAGTAGCTTTTGCTTCAAGGGTCACAGATTTAAGAGCATTGACCAACAGACTTGAATAGGACTGAGGCGGATCCAGGATTAAGCGCGGGGGGTTCGGATAAAACTTTTTGAAAGATTTTACTAATATGTCAGTTCTTTTGTTTGAAAAAATATTATCAGGTTTGCAATAAATTGTCGACAGAACCTCACCAAACTGGATTTGTTACCTCTAAACCAAAGTATTTTGAAATGAACATTTTTTTAAATAAAGTCGTTCAGTGCGTTTCGGAGTACATTACAATGTTTTTATGTTCTCAAAAATGATCGATAAATCTCGATCTTTCAGATCCAACATCGGCAGTCACGCTTCCAAATAACGCAGTGTTTGATGTTGATCAAGTATTTTGGATTAAAATATGTTTACCTTTTTCGAAAGTCAGCCAACTTGCCACGGTAACGAAATGCTACACAAAGCTTTATTTTAATTGTCAGTGAGTGTCAAACAAAGTTCCGCGAGATAATTTTTCTTGATAGATGAAAGTTGGGCCGGTTTAGGTTCATTAGCCAGGAACAAAAGCCCGCTAAATCGGCCGGCTTGATCGAAAATGCATCGGACAGGTGTCTAAAGACATTCTTGTCCACTATTATATCCCGGACTAAACGAGAGAAAATATTCACGCCGAAATGATATGGAATTACCAAACGATCACGAAGGATTTGACACCACAAGAGGAAAAGGTTACCAAAAGCTACTAAGAGTGGGTGTTGTCAATACCATAAAAGGTTCGGCGTGAAGTGCCACAATCTTGCTTCGCTTCATAAAAATAAACGAGATCATTCATGTCCAGTGCATGATTCTTTTAGAATAGTGAACATAACTATCCTAGCTACATAATAAATATAATTTTCAACAAAAGGTTGTCAAATTCTGTCGACTCACAGCAAGAGAAAGTGACGCTCGCTAGGTTAATCACCCTAGTTCTGGAGTTACCTTAATGCAAAGAAAACCGCCTCCAAAATGGCGATCAAAATCAAACATCACAGTAAAGCCAAGATAATCCTCATGAAAAGTAATGACATGGCTCAAATAGTTCGTAATGAAAATTTCAAGTGAATTTGACTCATGCATCTTGCAAATTGAAGGCATCAATTTGTTCATATTTCACGTGAGCCCGTAAGTTTGCGGACATATACCAACGGTCATTCACCTATACTCAAATAAATGTCCGTAAGTTTTTCAAATTTTAAATCACATCTTCTCAGTTAAAAAATGATATGACTAGATGAATCTCTGTAAAATTACCATATGGAGGATTCGTATTTGGGTGTTGCTATGGCTGTCCTGTTTGGTTTGAACATGAAGTGATTTCGTTTTTCAGCCGCCATCTTGGAATGGTCATGATGGTTAATGTTCTTGTCTTGTTGTGTTAAAAGTTGTTGCGAGCTCAGTGAGAGAGCTAGCTTTTGTCAATGTATATTGTTATTAATAATTAGCAAAAGTTTCATTTTGCATATCTTTATTGCTGGCTTAAAATATATCTATACTGGTTAAACAAGGAAGTTACGTTAAATGAGTATTGGCAATCCTATTTTGTGAACTTGCAAGTAGATATTCAGTAAATAAACAGTGAGTTCGAGTATTCATAGTTTGCTGTGTGGGAAAAAAGTTACCATACTGAGTTGTTTACAAAGAGAAACTTCTCATTGGATTCGATTGCTTGTTGTAATATACGGGTCTCAAACAACTGTCTTAAACCAACAGCTATAAGATGGATCGTGGTTTCGACATCACAGTATGGAATTAGACTTGAAGAATTGCTTAGCAGGACGTCATTTCTAAGTTTCTTACAAGTTGCAACATCGAAACGTGGCATTTATGCAAACGATTGTAAAGCTTCGACGTCGGTTAAAACACGATACATTAAATTCTCTCTCCATCCTGTCTGTGAATCTAGTATATCTTACACTTCCGACTTCGAAGAGACAGGAACTACAACATATTTTTACATAACATTTCGAGAAAGTCAAATACCGTGAAAACTAAAAAAATATTCTGCTTGCCGGATGAGGAGAAATTTTGAGAGCATAAATTTACCTTCGGTGAGTGTTCAGGGGTTAAACATATACCGTATGATTTCAATTTTCCTGTACAGCTAAATCAATTTTATTAGATAACAGTTATTTCGAATTCGCTTCTCTAATGCTAGTTAATGGCACTGAAATAAGTATCGCAGCCGTGCATCGTAAATTGGCTTAAAAATTATCGATCCAGATGGTTGAATTTTAATCTAAAATGTTTCCGCTATAAGGTTATTTACAAGCCTAGTGCCTAAGTCCTTCATAAACTCTTGCCAATGTTGGTTGAAGGTTCAATATCAGACGCTCCTTACGTAACGAATCGACGAAGAAATAACTGCTTTTCAGTTCAGGCGAAAAGATTATATCAATCTAAAGACAAAACCGTTATTCGTGATAAGAATAGGCAAATAACGAACCAAAATTCATTAAAAATATCACATCATTCTTTCGAATTTTGTCGACTGTGCGAAGTTTCATGACTCAGCTTTTCATCCATTTACCGGCTTACAATATAGTTCAAACGCCACGTGAGAAAAGATTTTAAAATTGAAGCAAGGTCAAGGAACTTACCCAACGAGAGCGACAGAAAATCCATCATTCAATCCTCACACACAGAGAATATCCCAGATGCATTCCGTCCTCACGAGGCAAGAAATTGGAAATCATTTCGAATTCAATACACACTGTCTGGATTTTTTTTTTTGAGACCAGACACAAAAGCTGTTGCTTACGTAAAGCACCTATTCAACGGTACTTGCGTGACATAGAGCCGCATGCGTGTCACGCGTAGACTTTGAACGTTGTACCCTGATTTTTAACCCAACTTCTTACAATAGCTGCGAGGTTAAAGACTAAAAAGCTTTTTTTATATTTTTCATACTTATCAATAAAGCGATTCAATCAGCTATTTGTTTCCAACTGTGATTGATCAATCGACTCTGCATGACGAGTCACACAAAGCAGTTCTCGTCAAAAGCTGTAGAAAGCACGTGCGTTCGATTTTTAACACTCTCGTCGCTCGCGTGCTCTTTTTTTTTTTTTTACGTCAGCGCACTCGTCACTAAGCGGCCTCCGACCATTTTGTTTATGACGAATGAGCAAAGGAACTGTGTATTCGACCATAACCGTCAAAAACGTCTCTGAACAGCCTGAATCAAGAATTTCATATTGCTAAGCGTAACGTGATATTTGAGGTTATAGCTCGGGGGCTCCAGGATGATAATAATAATGATGATGATAATGAAAATCTGTACAGCGAATGACCAATCAGTAACAATGAAATATCTTCACCTTATTCGATGATGTAATGAATTATTCGCGCAGATATTTTGCGAGTTGCGTAGTAATTTTCCGAGCCCAGTAGTGATGAGTTAAAAAACGAACAATGAGCAAAATTTCTGCTCGTATCAAATGTGAAATGATTGAAAGAAAGTTGATTGTTTCACTGTTATTTTATTTTCCAGTATAATGGCTTCTGCGTTTCGAAATACATCCTAAACATCTTAAAGATCGCATAAGCCGTGCGCGAAAAACAAAAACAACACCAGCGACAACATTGAAGTGTTTTCCATGAGTAACGAAAAACACCCGACGGCCCTATTTAATAGAAAAGCCTACAAATGGAATAAAATACAAAGACAATTTAGTGTGGCTTTTTTGTTGCTCCGCCTTCCGTCAGTATTTTTGCCTTGTTCTACAGTGTAATACCGAGGCATATTTTTCGCGTTCCGATATCCCTTACATGGTGAAGTGTATGTAATATTGGAATGATATACATTTTTTTAATCAACAAAAGATACTCAGTTGCTGAGTGTATGATAATTAATGATAATATGTTTAATTCTGTTGCAGACAAAAAAAACTATGCGAATTATTGAATCTTGCTTTAATGAAGATCTTTGAACGGTATTGGCTATTGAACGATAATGTTACTTGATAAGATGGATAAAAGATAATTATTTTCAGGTCTTTCCTATTATTCACTTTCAAATGACCGAGGAGGTTAGGACCTTATTGTGCTAATTGCTCATTCAACGCGTTGCTTTCAGTTCTTCTTTTATTCTCATGTCAATAGCTGGCGGTGTGTACACAAAAAGATAAAAGTTTGTTTAACAAGCCGGCGTTCTAAGTGATTCGGTTTTGTGAAAATAAAATGGTTTGAATGCGATTACACAGACAAGCGCAAACTTGTATTGCGCACGTTACCTCACATTTCGGTTCTTGTAATCAGCGCACCTTGCCATTAAGTTCAGAAATCATAATAGATCTTTTTCTATTCAATAAGCGTCGAAGTTTTTTGAGAATCGCATGATACGCTGTGAATCGAGTGATAATGGAAGCGAAATTCCTCAATCAGCAGAAGACAGTTCAAACAAGTATAGCAGAGAACAATTCCACTATCAACAGCTACGATGAAAAGGCGAATTATGACAATCTCGTCTTTTTTCAACTAGCAATTTTGTTCCTGACTCTTGTAGCTGGCTTGATCGGAAATGGCCTCGTGGTTGGCGTTGTTATCTCCAATCGCCAAATGCGGACACGGACAAACCTTTTTCTGACGCAGCTTGCGATCACAGGGATAGGAGTTTGTTTATTCTGCATACCATTCATGATAGTAGCGCTCCTCAAACACGGCTGGGTGTTTGGCAAGCCACTGTGTCAGTTCAACGGGTTCGTGGTACCTTTCTGGGTTGCTTCGTCCATCTTCACGCTTACAGCCATAAGTATACACAAGTACTTCTCTATTGTTAAGCCTTTGAAAATGATAATAACACAAAGACGCTCTCTGATGATCATTCTTGTGGTATGGGTCTCGGCGCTAGCGTGTTCCATAGGTCCCGTTTTTGGATGGACTGAAATCGTGTACAAATCATCATCAAATATGTGTGGTCCTCGATTTCCGCGCAGTGCATTGGACATTTCACATACGGTCTTTCTGATATCTGTGGTCTACACAATTCCCATCTTAGCAATGATATTGTTATATTGGAGGATTATAGAGGCGGTGAAGTTGCATTGTAAACGGATCCGTGACACCGCTATCATCGATGATCGAGGTATCTTAGCACAGAAAAAGATTATTATCACCCTTTTGTTTGTTTTAGCAGCATTTGTTGCTTGTTGGACGCCATTTTTCGCGTACGGAATCTTGACTCTTTTTGCAGACGCCAGTCAGATTCCACAACATTTTTTACGTTTCGCCTACATCTGCGGATTTCTGTATAGCGTGTGTAATCCTATCATAATAGGCGCGCGAAATCCGCGCTTTCGAAGAGGGTTTAAGGAACTCATTACCTTTCAAAGAATTAGGAGGCCCTCTCTAAGTCCCCACGGTGTGGCATCCAGCCCACAAAGCTTGAGTGATAGACGACCATCGGCTGATTATTTAGCTGAGAAAAGATGCTCAGTGTGGTTTCTTTCAAGTCAAAACTCACTGCTACGTTTGGAACCAGAACTTCCACAAAGACGTCGAAACTTACGATGGATTGAAACATATCTCTGAAAAGAAGAATTACAGCCAAAGCTAGACTAATGTAGTCGTGAGGTAAAATAGTCCATATAGAAGGGTATATATCTCTTGAATAGACGAGCCCTTTCGTCACTCCAGCCACACGATGGGTACTTGACTCACAGATATATGCATATCATGTAGGCGCTGCATTTAAGGAAGTTCAAACCCCTGAACGTCACTGTTTGGGAAAGTTAGAGCCATCCCCGTGAGGAGACCGCCTCTGAAAGGGTTTGGTATGGTAACAAAATAAGTTTGTAGTACTTTCCTAAAATATCCTCGCATGCATAAGGAAATACGATTAGAATGTATCCTTGGAGGGGCTTTTCATTGTACAATTTAATTCATCACTCATAGGCCAAGAATCTACAAAATGTTTGAAGAAGGAGAATTAAACCACTTGCAACATGCATCTTTTGCGTCTTGGGCTTCGTCCAGATTGAATTGTGAATCCAACAGTTTATTTCCATTGTGAACGGTAATTGAATTGATGATTCTTTTGAGGTTTTTCTTCTTAAAATAAGAGACTAATATACTATTTCAGGATACATTTGTTAAATCAGCAGCGCTCTCTAGCACATTTTTGCAGCATCATCATTACCACCATCCGTAGTCTTTCTGATGCACCATTCTCCATGATACAAAACCAGATGTTTATCGGGAATGTTATAAAAGCAAGGTGAACAGAGTTGCAATCGAGGCTTTACTGAAGTGTCACAATAGATACTTGTTGAATAGGCACAGAAAGTTGCACGATGTTTTAAATCTTATCATGATTGGAGGTTCAAAGGACTCGAACGTCTGTCATTTCGGTGGACCATGAACGCGTCTAACTACAGTCTTGAAGCATTAAAGTCATCGTAGACTGAGCTGTATTACTCAAGGTTGGTGCTGTGCAGCTCCCTAATTTTTGTTTTATTTGTGTCGTTGCAATACAGCCAAGGAAGGTGTAATTTAAAAGCAGCAACTCATGAAGTAGTCCTTTCTCTATACGCAACAGTCAAAGTAAATACGTAACCTGTAATTCAAGCGCCCAAAGGCAAATTTTTTCTATCGTTGCACTCAGATTAGGTTATATATTGTAATTTAGTGTTAACAACTGAGCTGAAAACGTAAATTAGCCATCACAAAGAGTTTAAAGGCTGACGTTGCGAGCCGGTTAACCCTTCGTCAGAGCGATTGGAGGAATTGTGGGTTGTTGATGGGTTTATATGCAGAAAATGGAACTGCTCTATTGGTGGGAATATGGTGACGAGAAGTAGGTCCATTTTCTGCATGTAAACCCACACACAACCCACAATTCCTCCGATCGCTCTGACGAAGGGCTAACGCTCGAAAAGTCAGCCTTAAAACTCTTTACGGTGGCTAATTTACATTTTCAGCTCAGTTGTTAACAAATGAGACAACCATCCTCTTCGAGGAACTACATTGTCTATTTTGTGAAGTGCCTTCTCTTCTTGGTTAGTTTTTTGTCTTTTTCGAAAGACTTAATTCGTCTCATGCAAAAAGCATGATCTGATGCGCCAAAAATAAATCGATGACGAGTCTAAAAATTCTCCGCACTGCTTTAATTTTTGATTTCCCAAGATTTTACTAGCCCTACAAACAGTTTTCTGCACTTGCCATACAAATTTTAAGCTCAATATCCCATCTTAATACACCAGTAATTGGGTAAAATTAGTTCTAGTATAGCCGGGCATGGGGCCGGGCATGACATGTAACGCTTTTGAGGTTTAATACTAGTTTCATCATGAATTGTGTAAATTAAGTTGGCCCCCTGTCGACCCTTTACACCCTAACATCAGTATGCATATTCTCCATACTGTTCTCTACACATTTCCTAAGGTGCTGAGGGGGGATTTGTTTAAAATCAAGTGCTTCTTTAGTTGGTGACCATTTTCTTTATTTTCGAAACCTTAATGTGGGATTCAGGGTGATGTTGTAAGGTTCTATTTTTGTCATCTTGCGTGCGCAATACCTCGAGAAGTTCCTGGCAAAGGAAGCGAACAGGCCGACTTCTTGCTCATCTCCTTAGAACTAACTTTGTGTCCAGTCCTCTTTCGAGACCACGTAACAGTCAGTAAACTCTCATAAAGCGACCCATAAATATCAAAATAAATTTAATAATAAACATGATACATACATGAACATCATAAAGAAATCAACAAATTACTACACATCTCTGATGGTAGCTATTCTGTTTTCAAGTCGGAAAATACGAAAATTGGCCCCTTTTTTCCCCTGACATTGCAATGACGAATGAACAAGAACGAAATAAATCTAATCTATGACTGATAATCACGAGAGCCCAGTCACTTTATTGTCACGAGGAGTCACGAGTTTTCGTTCAGCCAATGACGCAGGTGTTGTTTTCTAAGCTGCGGAAAAGCAGCAGCGTCCAAAGGTAAGTAAACTTTCTTATAATTTATCTCGAAAAGGGGCAGCTTTAAAACCTACAGGTTCACTTCCCTGCTTCAAGGGATGTATTCAAAACTATAACTCTGTCGATTTGCCTCGAAATGATCAGATTTTCGTTTTCAAAAAGATTACCGATAAGTGATAGAGGCCGAAGTGATTGATGATATCTGAGATGACAATCGCTTCAATGGCAATGAAAATTAAAAACTTCTGAAAATATGTAAGAGAACCAATGGCGAGATATTTCACTTCACTTTATTTGAAGGAGACTACCAAGGATTCTTCGTCGTACTCCAAGGTGGTGCTCCATATTGCCTCTATGAAGCAACGTTGTCATCACGGCACTCTGTGGTCATTTGTGACCAGAAAGTAAGGATTTGATTTTCGGCTGGTTGCCCCTAAAGGGGACAATCCACTGTCAGACGCCTTTAAAGGAAATGGCATTTGACGTAGCTGAGATGTTAAAAAAGACCTCAGCTAATTGCATTGGAGCCACAGACTGGCGAATTGGAGGTGGATATGAAAGTCTTAGACTGCCCTTGTTTCATCTACTTTGATACAAGAGGGAGGCTTTGGGGCCCATTAGAAACCGCAAAACCGTAGAAAAAAATTATCCAAAACCGAAAAACCGAAAAAAATTCGATCAAAACCGAAAACCGCATGTAAAAATGACAAAATCGATAACTTTTCATCTCCCAGTTATTAAAACTGTTATCGATCCGATACGGTGGTGACAAGTGGAGCATACAGAGTAAACTACATTAATTTCATGACAGGATTTATGAATACCATGGACTTGGCATTCGCATCATCTAGTATCTCCTTAAATTAACAGCTGCGCTCTCGAGGACCTCGAGTGTGGTCTCTGCGGACTCAGCAGAGACCACACTGCTAGACTGTTATGCCTTGTTGTTTAGCTAATAAGGTGAAATTTTTCTTCTTGATACCGAAACAAAGACCTTTAGTTCAGGTCCAGCAGAATCATGTCCCGCAAACCAAGTGTCTTCTTTCGCGCGTGGAATGAGTTCACAGACAATTGACTTATTTTAGGATCCACCTGGTGGCTCTTTTGAGCCACTTGCCGGTTAGGTGTGGGGTCAGCAACCCCACCCTGGGAAAAACCATACTGCTACAGAAACGTCAATACAGGTTCAAACTTCGTCCCTGGAAGAGGAAGTACCTTCATAAAGAAGACATATGAAGCCATGTGGTGAAAGCCGTAATTTCACGGAAGCCGTAGGGCCGGCCCTCTTTCTCTCAAACAGGGCCATAAAGATTAGTACATGGAACGTAAAAACCATGTAGGTGGGGAAGACCGCACAGGTTGCAGTAAAGATGAAAGAATGTCAGCTTTCCGTTTTAGGAATTAGCGAAACCCACTGGAAGCAGTCCTGACAGAAAAGACTAACGTCATCACAAAGAGCACCCATCAGCATCCTTCAGAACCGGGATGAGCCAGATCAAGATGAACGTCGTGCAGTGCTATGCACCAACCAACGATAGACGATAGCGAAGAAGGAAGTAAAGACCAGTTTCACAACAGGCTAGGGTGCATCGTTAAACAGCTGTCAGAAAAGGATGTCAACATAGTCATGGGAGACTTCAATGCAAAGA
Source organism: Pocillopora damicornis (assembly GCF_964200805.1). Taxonomy (NCBI): domain Eukaryota; kingdom Metazoa; phylum Cnidaria; class Anthozoa; order Scleractinia; family Pocilloporidae; genus Pocillopora; species Pocillopora damicornis. The sequence goes on from NC_142678.1 coordinate 18,425,686, forward strand.
TTGGGGCAGGCAACACTAGCCACACAGAAGCGATGGGAACACATGGACTTGGAAAAATAAATGAAAGCGGGGAAACTGATATTTTCTGACACCTGTGCTCTTCACAACATAGTCATTGGAGGTGGTATCTTTCCAAGAATACACCGCGATCAACAAAGAAGTAAAGAAAAGTGTCAAGCCGGACAAACGCAGCTACTTAGAAAGACTAGCAGAGGAAGTAGAAGATGCAGCAGCTGGAAGCAACATGAAGGGACTCAACGAAACCACCACGAAATTGTCGGGCAGGTACCTAACTTTTACTTTGTTACTTGCGTAGACATTTGGCCCGTATATGCTCTGGCCATTAACTTTTGTATTTTGATGTATACATGTACTAAAGGTACAAGACAACCGAAATTTCAAGGCTACATTTTCATCGTCAGAGTCACGAGGGTACGAGACAAATAAAACGCATTAGGTTTTGGTCTAATTTAACTGATGATTTCATCCATTCGAAATGGATGGGGGGCACGTGCACCCGGTCATCTTATTGTCACGAGGAATCATGAGTCTCATTACAAATATAGATAATATAGGTGTTTTCTCTCCACAGATAGTATTCAAAATTAGTATTAGTGTAACCACCGTGGGAGAAAGCAGCAGAGTGGTAATGTAAGTCATTTTACTTTTTTGATTTTAGAAAAGGGTTGGATTTTACAATTTGAAAAATTCATGATACGTTATTGGGATAAAGGATCTAACTAAAACTGCAATTTTTTCGATTTATTTTGGGCTTGAGTAACAGAATGATAGGAGTCATATATATTCGTGGATGGAAACCGCTACGAGTATTTTAAGATAGCACGATCACATAGCTTTTAGGACTTTGTCAGGGTCACCACATCAGTTTACTTTGATACAAAACGAAATCCAGAGCACTTTTTTCAAGTTCTTTTTAACTTCTTTCCTAAAAAATCTTGAATTGATTCTCATTAAAATTTTCTTGTGGACCCTGACGTCTACACTTGGATTTATTAAGATCTTTCGAAGGAGGACAGTGATTGCGCATTTGTAAGCATTATTGTGTATGAGCAAGAGGTTATAGGGGAACAGAGACGGAAAAAAAAGGGCGTTGGTCAGGATTTGTCGATTTCAGTTAAGTTATTTTTAGCTTGAGATGGAAAGCATCCTGGTTTCCTAAAGTAGTTTCTTTTTGCCGAAGTCAGTTTGATATCAATAGGAAAAAATAATCATAGCTGTTCCCCAATACATCAATCTAACTCACAGGCGACCAAAGCTTACTGAAAGAGGACGGATGCCATAAGGCCATATGCGAAACGAAAGTCGATGCATGACATGTGCATGAAAACAAAGTCATAACACTTGTTTCGGATTCAGCGAAACGTGACTCACGCCTCGCAGCATACGGATCAGAAAATGGAATATTTTATTTTATTTTATTTAATAAGGGTTGTACAAGAAAAAACGGATTCGTTATTTTGGTTGTTTTGGACAAATTTCTTAAACGTTATTGATTGTCAATAGTTAGACTCACATATCATCACACACAAAGGGTGGTCCAGCTACGACTATCCATAAATAACTTAAGTAAAATTGACATATCCCAAGGCCTGGACCAGAAGTCTCCTCTGTCCCCTTATGACCTCTCGGCGGGAGAGTAAGCTGAATTCGTAACTTTCTGAGTTTACTTCCTTATCTTTAATGAGCAGATGAAGTGGTACGTTATTTCAGCGGTGTTGTGCAGTTTTGTGACTTTTTCACATGCCGAGGAATCGAAGACACCTTCACTCCTGAAGATGCCATCAAGATTTACATCCGTAGGTTTGCAAACGATTTTGTGTTATCATTTTAACAGTATATGCTGATTAAATAAATCGGCATCTGCGTTATTAAATATAACTATAATAAAATAAAAATCACTGTTTTAAATTTGCTCCTCATGTAAGATACTTAGAACCTAGTCATGATATTTTTGCCAGGGTGGGGGAGGGGGGGTATGTTTTGGGGATCACATGGTTTTTTTAGAAAATCTCTTTCGTTTTTAAATTTCAAATTACAATTTTTCTCTTCCTCTCCTTCATTTGTATTCTTTGTATTCGTCTAAGAACTCTAACCTTCATACTGGAAAAGTAACGTAGACATTTTTTGCGTACTTTTGATGGTTGTTTTTGTTTTTGTTACCCCTTTGTTTTGAAGTTTTTTTTAGCCAAATCTTGTGTTTCATTTCATAAATTTAATACATTTTCTGCGGAGTTTGGACTCAAACCTCATTTTTCATAAATGGATTTTTTTACAGTTTTTATGGAGAAGCGAGAGAGGATCAGTCGTCGTTAACAAAGTATAAATGAAGGGCTATAGAAACTTAAGTGCCAATTATCTGCCACTGAATTGATTAAAGGCGGGGGTCATAAAAATACTGCAGAGTCTTTTGGGAGGATCAGGTCAATTTTTAGTCTATCGTGACACAATCAAAATCCTCCACCCCCTCCTCCCCCCCTTCCCGCGATAAATGACTGATCCCTTAAAGTCTGTCTATTGCAATTTTCTGTCGTTGAGTTTTACATTAATGAAACGGTTTTCTGATAACTTTTATTTGTAACCCCAGATTTTTCGTTTCCCTTGATTTTGTTTACTAAGTTCTATTTTACAAATAGATTGCATGTTGCCGTGGGTCTGTTCAGCAATAGATCACCAATAACGTTAAAAAGTTGTAAGAACAAAACAGTGGCACAGGAAGACCAGCAGAGTGTGTCACTGATGTTCTTATCACATTACTGTACAGATCCTCGCAAACATGGAATCTATTTGTGTCAAATGATAAAAAAGCCAATTTGTGACGTCATCTATGTGTCTGTCTTCCAATAGATCATAAGTTCGAGCCAATTAAAATACGGATATGATCCAGCTAACATGTAAATTACCAGTTGTTTGTATCTTGATTTCAGACATCTCAGGTAGTAGATATCCAGACAATTAAATGTTCCGATAAGCAATATTGTCGTGATAATCAAACATGTTGTCTTGCTCTTGGAGTGCCGTATGGATGCTGTCCTTTACCAAAGGCTGTTTGTTGCCCGAATAAAAGAACCTGTTGTCCACATGGATTTGTTTGCGTCGAGTATGGAAAGATTTGTTTACCGCGTTATCAAATATCAAAGATGGAGACCATTCGTGTTGCTAAGAGAACACGGGTAGCGTTAAAGAAAAACACTGACAACACTTATGACAATTCTTGGCTCCGTGGTCGCTACTAAGCGATATGAAGTCTTCCTTTTTGTAAATTACCGAAATGGTAACGGAAGGCAGAAGCCCATGGGCTCCTGCGGAAGGTTGATTGCAAAATGAATACGTTTTCTGCTTGTTGTTGGGCTCGCCTAAGAATAAATATACCTCCAGAACGACAACTTAAATTTAAAACTTATTGCAAAGAACAAAATAGCCCTTGGATAAATGGTAATTCGATATTCGATATTATTTGATATGGTTTTTCGATTATTTAGGTCAATGCAAATTCAATTATGAAATTATGTGTAAATATTTATCTAGACATATATATGATCAGAGATAAAATACGCGCCCCAGCTAGAAGAATATTGTTAATTTTTTGTTAATTTGAATTGAATTTGCACGGCTGCAACAGCTACCTGCCCAAAGAAAACTTCGTAACTAAGTTAATAAAAGGTGATCAATTTGATACCGATGTAAGTTTCCTTTACGGTATAACGTTCAGTAGTGACATGCGATCGCTTTGGTTAAACTCCTCACTTCGTGGATTAGATAACGTCCACGGACAGAACATACTTCCGCGTCAAATGTTTACTTCTGTTTATTAATCAGAGCTAGATCACTGACTTCTTTTTTGTATTTAATTTTACTCCTTGGCTCAGCAGTGGGGCTAATATATCGCACGCTCTGATTGGTTAGTCATGAGGACGTTCTTCTCCCGTTATGCCACCGGGCCAGTTATCGAGTATACAAATAAAGAAAAACAAAAAAAATTGATGGTATCCAAAATAATAAGAGCTGATCAAAATCTAGACACAGAAAAATTTTTTTATCGATGGAAGGCCAAAACTTCATGACAGAGGGAGGAACTCAGAAAAAAATTTAGGATTTCAATGCAATTTTTCGTTGATGTATATGAGTGGATGGAGGTTTTGGACTTATCAGATGGAAACTGTGGTCATCGATGTAATTTTCATATGATGTAACTTTTGTATGTCTGGCCAGTAAGCTGGCAGCTTACTGGCGCCGAAAATGTCGTAATCCCCTTTTTTAACAAGGGGAGTTATCCCCAATGGCAAAAAGATGTCTCTTGCCAGGATAAAATTGGTAAGGCTGTTCCGCAACTAAATGTATTTCCTCGACTAAGTACGCGCTAGTTACTTACCTGACAGATAAAAGTTGAGCACTCTTAGAAATATCTTCAACGCGATTAGAAGTAAATTTTTTTTGTACAAGTTTTCGCGGCTGAGATAGAAATTATGTGCCGTCGGGAGGGTAATTCTCTCTCGAGTGCGCTCATCACCTTGAGCAAAGTGACGGCATCCGCTTGGATTACATCTGTTTTTCATTTTTCCTAACTGGTTTGATAGCCATTAATCAAGTAAACAACTTTTTCAACCCAACCGCTCTGGTAAAGTCAGAAAAATTGGTGAAGCCGTTTTGACCTTTACTATTGCTTGATTACTACGGCAGTTTAAGACATCACTCTCGAGAATAGATTATAATCTAATTTTCTTGATAAACGTATTGTGAATAATGCTTAGCACATTTCTTTTTGACATAATACCCATCACTTGAAATGCGGTTGATTTAAAATATACTTCGGATTTTGTCTCTATTTTGATTAACCTTACATTTCAAACTGGATTCGTAGCAAAAGTATAAGCTCCTTAGGCTTCTTTAAAAAAAAAAACAAACGAACAAAACAAAAAACGAATAAAAGAAGAAAGAACAACGAATAAAGGAGATGAGTCACGTGGCTCCAATATTTTGCGCGCGGAAAGAATGGTGACGTAAGCCTTATTATGACCTATGTAATGAAGCCATTGCCGCATTTGATAGAAAATACCTGCACCTGAGATTTATCAGAAGAAACTGAGAGGTATTTACAACATGCTTTCATCAAAGCTCTACTATTTCTTGTGTTTTATCACGTGCGGGTTAAAGGAAGCCTTTGGTCTTCAAAATCATGAACATGAAACGCGAGTCCAACAACTTGATACGATTGCAGTCGAAGATGAGGAAATTCGCCGGAAACCTCAATGTATGTCTCACAGTGAGGGCCCAAGACAAAAGCATTATGATGTAAATGGAGTTAGGAACCGCAGAATCAAGTATTGGTTCAGAAGAAAGAAAATCGCGCCCGCAGTTTTACCCTCGGCCAGGCAAGGACCCTCTAGGGCCGGTTGTGCTAGGGGGCTATGTCCCATTACTGAGATTTCCGAAGGCCAGCCGGATGAAACCTCAAATGATCATATTGTCTTAGCTTTCTCCGAGACCAAAGACAGTTTGTTACAAAAACAAACTAGTGCTCAGGCTTTACAGAGCTTCGCATCGTGTGCTCGGCTGAATGAAAATTTTATGAGGAAAACAACTTGGATGGGAGTCGATAACTGTGTCAACGATGATAATACGACTAATACCCAGGAAATTGCATTGAATTCGTCTTCTTCGTCCAAGATTATCGCTACATGGAAAGCTTTCAGACAAAGAATTTCATTCAGAGGCACTCAAACGACACCAGATAATGCGCCATGTTGTCGTAACGAAAATAAATCAGTAGCGCGGGAAAATTTGGCTGGCAATATCGATGTAGAACGTAAACTTCAAGGAAAAAAGGGCGTAAATTCAGGCAAATGTTGTCGAAGAAAATCAGTGAAAAATTCGTCCACTACAAACAAAAAAGAACCTGTTGGATCTCACAGACCTGGAGAAAGTGATCCAATATTCAATCGTGATCTTTACATGCAGGTAAATAACGTAGTTGTCACGAGAGCAAGTAGTCAGTATACTTCAAGCGACCCATTCTTGTTCCCAGAGGAGACATCTACATTGAGTGGGTTGCCCCTTGAATATCTCTATTGGAGAACAAACGGTAAATGTGGCTCACAGCCCACAAAAAGAAAATCTCGACTACCAGGAGTGCTCCGAAAATTTAAAAAGTAATGGTGCTGCTTATTTGGTGACGTCAAGTCGATTGAGGAAAGGATGACCATGTTATTAAACGTTAGTCACAATCGGTTTCATAAATTCAACCAAGGGAGACGAAAAAAAGGATTTATTTAACTCCCAAGTAACAGTCACAAGTCTAGGTTGCATGCAAGATTACTGAAGCACGTGTGGAAAACCTGACAAACTTGAATCACAATCTATTAAGGGGACTCGGATATGAAAAATGTTACAGGGTAATTTGGTATTATCGACTGAGTTGATAACGTAAAGTTGGCCACCGTAAAGAGTTACAAAGCTGACGTTTCGAGCTTTAACCATTCGTCAGAACAAATGACGAAGGGCGCAAGCTCGAAACGTCAGCTTTGAAATTCTTTACGGTGGCTAATTTTACTTTATCAACTGAGTTGATAATACCAAATTACCCTGTTATGTCTCCCACCGACGCAGCACCACAGTCTCTTTACAGACACATCCCCCCCCTTTGTTGATTTATAAAAAATATTGTTGAATTGTCCACAAAATATCATATAACTTATCATAACTTATCGTTCTGAGGAACATTAAATTTTGTCAAAATTTGTTGGGTCATTTTGCTTGGTTCTTTTGAAGCGTAAATGTCTTGAAGAAGTTGTTCATATGGTGCTGGTATGGTACTGAGTTTCTACGGTACCATACCATACCCAGGACTAGACGATCAAATTTTACCTCTAAGTTCAAATCATTTGTAATCACTGTATTACATGGTGATGTTGTGAGATTTCATTGCGGAATGACATCCTTGCCTAGAACACAGGAAGAATGACTCGTGGCAGTTTAAAATTTTTTTAAGATGCCATGCATGTAAAGAATTGCAAAGCCACAAGAGGCAACCTGGGTGAAATCACTCCGTTAGGATGGTTGAAAAGTCACCCAGGTGCAATTTCAATACCCCCTTAGACGGAGCCGCGTGATTTCACTATATTTGAGTTCAGTTCTTTATTTGCAAGTCAAATGTGACGAAACATGACAGCATTTAAATATTCAAATCGTCCACATGGTCAATTCAGCTGGCAACCATCTCTATTTCTTATCCGATCTTTCTTTGGTTCTTTTTTATGTCTCAGTCTCTGCGATTCTTACCGTTTCTGTTCAGTTGGGATTATAAATGTCGAATAATTCCACGTCCTAGATGGCATCGCTAAATTAAATTAAAATATCAGCTTACTTTCCCTTCGTTGTCTTGAATGTAACATCGATCGAATATTCTGAATCTGTCGTAATGCTCCGCGAGAGCAAATATGAGCTGGTATCGCAGAAATGTAGAGAGCTCTCTTAAAAAACAGAAAATCGAATCTGAGTGGGCCGTTAGGCGATTGATGTTCGATCGAAGGCTATAGTTCCATAAGCTTCATTCGTTTTGACTTACAAAAACATGTAAACTGTCCACTCGACTGCCAACGCGAGTATTGCGAGAATGATCAGAACAAGGTTGCTTTCCCTGTGTCTTGTACGACGGCCCAGCGGACCCCAAGGAATCAAATCGTTTATAATCAACAGTCCCAGTATGATTATCGTCGAAACGAAGAGAACTCGAAGAGTCGGGTGATCGTAGTCAAACAGGAGATTATCCATGATTGTAATCACTAACTTAGAAATTATCCTCGCTGCAGCCCTTGGCGAAGTATCTAACTTAGCTTTGTGGCGATGTAGCTTTAACAGGAATTTCGATTTATTCCCGCAAAGTGTTGTCGATACAGTAAAAGGAACATAAATCAGCCGAGCGACCGTCAAATGAAGACCCCAGGGCAATTCGTAGCTTATGAATTATGCACGAAATCAGTAAATGAAAATTATTAAAATTCATGATCACAATTGCTTTGTATTGAGTTTGAATAACAACACGCGGCTTCTGATCAGTCATGTTTTATTTATCTATTTATTTCTTCTAAAGCAGTAGACTTTGTGTTTTTAATGTAGCTTACTTTGTTTTTATGACAGAGACTGGATCACGACGAATTAAGGAGTTTCTTTTCATAATGTTAATGATATCCTTTTTTGCTACGTGTGTTGAATTATGCCTGAGGATGACACAACTTCGATAAAAAAAGAAGGAAAAAAAATCAGCGTTTAACAGAAGACTTTAGTACAAATCAAATCGGGTTGTCATCCTTTGAAGCTCGTAAGAGATCAGCTTAAAATTCTCCTCACAATACTATTACATCTCGGCAGGTTAAAGTCTTGAGAAAGAAGGAACTGATCATGATTAGTAAAGAGTAATGGCTCCAACCTTCAACAACGATTCTCTCAGTTAATTGCTGTCATAGGAAAATGCACGCAGACTCTTTAAGAAGAATCAATGTGTTGACTTTGGAGCTAAAATGGTTAATTAATCCTCGCTGGTGAACTGAAATTGATAAATTGTTGAGACAGTTTAGAAAGGATATCCTAACAAGGGTGTGCACTGCTATTCTGCCTCACCCTCCCCCATTCAGTTTCATTTCTGTTTAATGTCCCTTCAACCGCTCTGAATGCGATCACCTCCTCAAACTACCCACTACGGGGAGAGGAACGGTCATCAATCGTCACTAACCAGTTACCATGAGAGACAGGGTCGGCGATGTGCTTCGCGCTTAGAGATAAACGCTACACATCATCATCACAGTTGATGGTGTTGTCTTTGTTTGGTTTCAAAGATGGGACACGTACTATAGAAAAGATCCCGTTAAGTACGGTCATATAGTTAATTAGTCAGACAACTGGACGGATTTAAATTGGGGTGATGCTGCATATGGGATATTCCTACCAACAGATCAAACTCGCATACGCAGTATTTGGGACAATTTATAACTTAAAGGTAGAACGCCGTTCTCATCATTCTTCGCGTGTTCGTCGATGACGTGAAATGTAGCAGTGATTCGTTATGCCTTTATATTCTTTTACCTCTACTTAATTTCGAACACTATTGGCCTGTCCCAATCATTCAGTTATTAAAACGTAGCGCAGTAATAAGGGAGGAGGGAAAAGTCGAGAGAGGGTTGAGTTCATCAGACCCAACCCTCTCTCCCTTTTATGGTCCGCCGCTACTATCGCGATTCGTTCCTCTAACTGAACTCATGCAACAGGCTAGAACACTGTATTTTTATTTTTCTTAAAAGTCATTGACCCTTTAAAATTTACCCGATTAGGCAGCCGTCTTGGATTATACCAGTTGTATAATCTTAGGACAATTCAAAACTTTTTTCGCCTATTACTTCCTAATTAGCTTGACAAGCTCAGCTGATGCGTTGTGATTTCACCCTATGAAAACTCTTCAACCTTAATCGAAATTTCTCCCGTTCAACTAGCGTGCCGACTACGAGGAAAGAGAATGATTTTAGACCCTTTTTTGAGAGGTATTTTAACCTCAGCGTGAGGTATGATTTGCACTGTTTGTCTTCAACCTTTTTCCCCCTATTTTCCCCGTCAATCACGTTTCACTCGCTCTACCAATTTTTGCGGTCTTCTTCAAAATCTTTTTGGAAGAAATTTTACCTTTTTTTCAGTATTTGAGAATCGCTCATTTGAAAATTACCAGGTGGGCTTCTAGCCAATGAAAGGATTAAAAGAAAATCAAATGATAGAGAAACTTTTATTGCAGGATTCGATTGATAAAGTAAAGCTTGACATCAATTTTTAAAAACGAGGAATACTTCTCTTCAACTTCAATAACTTCAGCTCATTCTCGAGCTAGCGTAGTTCAAGAAATCCTATAGCAGAACATACAATCTATGTGCGTACCTCAACAACGGGGTTGAACTGACTCTATGAATCAACAACACGGGGATAAAGTACGCAACTTTGGCCTAAATTCCATCGGAGAAAAAGGTTTGAACACATAATCTTGCATGTAGCTACGAGTACTCTTTGAAAATTGTACACATTACCTGTGCTTCCTACCACCAAAATGAAAAACAGTTCGAACCTAAAAAGAGCAACCTTGTAGTCTTCACATCTCGGGGATTACAAGCAAAGAGAGAGGGCAGATTTTTTCAACTTCATCATTTGCGTTGCGTTCTTATAATTAATAATATTATTTAATTATATTTCTAGTCTACAGTTATTTGCATTCCTTCCTGATTTACCGAACTAGTGTGTAGTCTCCTTTGAATAACTTTGAAAAATAAATGTCTCAAGTACTTGTGAGGTTGTCTCTTTGCGCTAATAAGTTCAGAGGGCAGTTCATCTCTTTGCACGACAGCAGCTTAACATAGTACTCATGCAGGTGTATATTAAGCCCAGTGCGAGTGTGAGTTTAACTCAAGTAAAGGTAACCAAGGTGTCGAAATCGAAACCTTACTAGTTAGGCTGCATGGAATTGGAAAAGAGCGAGTAATGAGCCTCACCGAAATCAAGCTATCAGAAGGGTTTTGTTACTCAAAGCACCTGCCCGCACATCAAGGTAGTACTGTGGCTACACGACACAGACAAGACTTTCAGTTTCGTTGATAAAGTAACAGACATGGGTGTGGCACAGTCTTCGTCCGTCTGCAATCCCAGCCGCCCTCTAGCACCCTTCCCCCACGAAAACACTTCTCCATCATTGCTTACTGCAACTGTAAAAGTGTCTCCGCAAGAAACAAACGTAAGCTTCTTGTTTTCCAAAGCTTTAACTACTCTAGGCTCCCGGCAACTTCCCTCGCGTTCATAACCGAGCTGGCCAAATGAATTGGAACCGAATGTCAGGCATTTACCACTGTCCGTTAGCACCGCAGTGTGTGACGTTCCCATGGTGACAGCCTTGACAGGCTCGGCCATCACGGGCAGGGAAGTGATGGGTCTCAGTATATGTGACTCGTCCACGGATTGGTCTTCAGTGTCTAGCGCTAGCTTGTTGCATCTGTTACTACCGCAAGCTAACAGCCTGTTGTTCAATGTCAGCACAAAAGAGCAGTCTACGCCGCATTTGACCTGTTTGGCAGTGAAACCAGGTTCAAGACTGACAGGTTGTGGAAGAGAGAACGACTGCTGGTTTCCAAGCCCCAAACGTCCGTTGTCACCCCGTCCCCATGAGAAGAGTTCTCGGTCAGCCGTGACGACCATGACATGGGAAGCACCACAGGACACCTACATATACGGTATGAAGATTACTTAATTATGTAACACTCAGCAAACAGCTGACGTAATAATAAGGGGCACTTTTTGACAACATATTTACAATCGAATAAATCTGTGGTAAAAAGGTACGGTTCCGAAAGTTATTGCACGCAAGCACAGTACACACACAAAAAAATTTTGACATCAAATACTGATAACCACCATAAGAGTTCACTGTTGGTTACAAGGAAACCTAATGTAGCAGTTGAATACCATTTTTGTCAAAGAATGAGTTGGAATTCCAAGCGAACTATCTGTGAGGCAACTCAGGTCAGTTTATCAATGGCCACAAAGAGCGAGTCTATAAATGTTTTATAAACCTTATAGATGTACCATCATGTACCACCAAGGTGCTAATTACCATAGCAATTAGAGTGAGACATAATTGTGGTCAATCATTCTTGGGGAAAAATGATGAAGAGAAGAAACACAAAGGAAAGGTGGGCAAGTAAACATTGTAATGATTTTCATCATGAAGATAGTATAACATACAGGCCTCATATTTCATTAAAAATGTTCCAGAAATGATGTTGTTTTCATATCATGCTTTGTCTATGTATTCCATCATGTTATTTGTTTGTTTATTTTTGATGGGTGTAGAATATTTCTTACCTGCTTAACTTCAAATCCAATTAACTGTTCAACAATTTTGGCCTGACCAACATCATTGTGATTTCCATGTCCTAATGCACCATGCATACCATTTCCAAATGTCATGAGGATTCCACGATCTAAAAACAAATCCACGATTTCATTAGGACTTCATAAAATGACAATTCCATTTTCTCTTAAAAGCATCTCTTTCTCTTGTTGCATAAACATAACACATGTAATACTTGGCTAAGGATAAACACAAGGGACATTGGAGAACTTTTATAACTGAGCCGCTAATGCTGCATAAGGGGTTACAATTTTGATCAACAGTACAGGTTTTTAAACATGCTTACGTCTGAAAACTTAACTCACTGTATTTTACACAAAATAAACAAAGGGTTAAAATAACAAACATTTTGCACTGCACCCAAAAATATTGAAAAATATCAGTGTAGTGTTAACCTGTCTAATGCATCAAGTATCCATACTACATTATTACTAAAAACTTTCATGCCTAGCAGCTATAGGGGAGAATAGGCAATCAGATCTTGGGAGTCAAAGGGTTTTAAAAGACAATTCAATAAAGTTGAAAGGAAGGGCCGTTCAGATACAACAGCCCATACAGCAATTAATCGCTCTTAGTGCAAGAAGTGATCATGAACATGCAGGTATAAAAAAACATTATTCTGAAACACAAATCACCATTTAGTAAGGTGGATTAAGTTTCTGCATGATATCAATTCCCACAATCACCTCTCTGGTCTGGGTGTGATCGCAAAAGCATTATCTTTTCAACTTGAAATACTTTTATTTTACAGAGCAATGGTAGTGGTAGGTTAAAACTAGAAATATAAATAGTTAACTGATTAAGATAAAGAGACTGCCATCAAAAATGGATAAAAATGAAGCAAAACTAAAAAAATACTTTCATTGATAACCCCTAATATATGGCTGGAAAATTGACTTCTAAAATAGAGAACTGCGCCAAGCACAATTTTAGGTAAACTGACTTGAAAAGTAACTATGTGTAAAAGACTCTGGCTTTAAATACAAGAGGACTGCAACATGGAGGTATAAAAAAAAGATAAAGAACAAAATAAATAAACACTAATTACAGAAGAAATAACTAGCACAAGCTTGGACCTGACACTGAGGGTCATTAAAAACTTCACCTGTCAAGCAAGCCACAAAGAAATCCCCACAGGATACTTCAACTATTGTCACTCCAGACTGCCCCTCCAGGAACCTTGGTACCCACATATCTTCTAATAACCTTCCCTTCTCAGCTCCATCTGAAGAAACATCCACTGCCTTTTTATTGGAATCCCAGATTATCATGCGTCCACTTTTGGAGACCCCTGTTTTCAGTGCCCTGCCTATGGCTACCTGAACCACGTCAGAGTCATGCTGCGGAAGCGTCAGTTTGGCTGGTGATCTGATGCCACCACCCCACAGGTACACCACATACTGTGGCTCTCGTGGCTTAAAATCAGGAAGTCCTTCAAGAATTACAGATGCTGAGTTTGTGGAGCTGGTGCGATAGACTTGATTACCTGTGGGACGGCTGCCAGTTGATGATCGTCCACTTTTTGGAGGTATGACAGCTGTAAATAGGAAAATAGCTTTTAAACATTACATGTAATTTTCTGTACTTTAGACAGACATGCCCAGCACAACTGCCTTGCAGAATTGACCAGCACGAATGGTTTCTGCTTCAAAATTCTACATGTACTAATTAACTTGCATAACACATATAACCAGTTCAACAAACCAATCCACAATTCATACATGAAAGAACAAGGCCTTGCAATAACTATGGTAACCTATGCATGTAATTTTCTTGTTAAGGAATCATTCACACAAAGTCAGTCAAGACTGGTTCTCCTGAATTTAAAGTCATTACTTGACAAGACTAATGGCAAGATTCTGTATAACTCCATTCCTCTTCTATGCATACAGTTCCCTAATAAAATAAACTCCGAAAACAACAACAACAGCAAAAAGAATCAACAAATGAAAAATCTAAATGACCAGTCAGAATTTGTCATGCTCTTCAGTTTCAAATTTCATTTACACATTCTTCATTTTCACCTACAATTCCTTGATGAAATATAACACACACACAAAAAAACCACAACAGCAAAATTGACAACCAGTCAGGATCTGTCATGCTCCTCAGTATTTCCACCTAACAAAAATAATTAACTCATAATTTATAGTCTCTTCAAGGGGACTTCCTGAACACTTTAACGCCTAAGAGTGATTAGCATCTAATTTCTCCTTTCAATATCACCTCTGCATCAAACATTAAGGTCATGAGAATAAGGGAAATGATAATCAACTGAAGAACCTCTTGATTGTTAAACAAATTCTCCTTGCCAGCACATTAGGAAATGTAAAGAGAACAGTAAGGAGAATATACATACTGATGTTAGGGTGTAAAAGGTTAATCTAAGTCCTATGGCTTCAAGAGGTCTCCTTACCACTTTTTTATATTTGAAAACTACTCTTTGAAAAGTTTATGGTGCTGAATAAATAAATGAAAAGATAATTAAATGAATAGATGAAATAATAGTGAGAGCAGGACATAACCTCTTGGACTAAAGCTTTGTCTGAGAATAGTATGGAGGGATCAATATCAGTATCTGGGCAACTGCCCACCTACCCCTCCCCTAACCCAACATTAACCCTTACTTGTTATCAATCGACTGTTGTTGAGTTAGGGGAGGGGTAGGTGGGCAGTTGCCCAGATACTGATATTGATCCGTATGGGGTTATACTGGAGTTATACAGAAAACTTTCCCACTTCTTTAAATGAAGGTGTTAGAAAAAGGTTCCATGTTGTCATAATTCTATACTGAGATGAGAGTAAAAATTAAGTTCACCTGATATTCCTGCCGTTGGTCTTGGCGCTCTGTTACATGGAACTCGTCCCACATCAGTTTGTAGATTAAACAAAGCGTTGACAACAAGCGGTTGTGCCATGATTTGCCGCAGAGTTGGCCTTTTAGCAGGGTCCACCTGAAGCATGTTTAAAACAAGATTCTTGAAATCTTCACTGTATCTTTCCGAAATTGGAATGAAGTTCCCTTTCATAATTTTCATTACCAAAGCAGGTAAATTGGACGCCTCGAACGCTTTCTTTAACGTAGCTAGTTCGTATAAGACACATCCAAGAGCCCAAATATCACTTTTTTGATTATATGGTTTGCCCTCGCACAGTTCAGGCGAAATGTAACATGGCGTGCCTATCACTGAATTAGCCTTGCTTTTGCTACTCAGTATTTTTGAGATGCCAAAATCTCCGATCTTTACAACCTTCCTTGTCTTGTTTAGTAAAATGTTTTGAGTCTTAAGATCCCTATGAAGGATATTTTGTTGGTGGACGTGACAAAGAGCCAACACAATTTGTACGAAAAGTCGTATTATCTCGTCTTCGTCAAGCAGCTTTCCTTCGCGTTCCTCGAGAAAGGTGTACATGGTACCTCCTTGGGCATATTCCATCACTATCATCAGCGCTTTTTCCTCGACGAAACTCTCAAGATATGCGATGATATTTGGATGTTTCAGCATGGAAAGCACTTGAACTTCGTTTTTAGCGGCCACTCTCTCTTCTTTACTCATTTCTTCCACTGGAATTTGTTTGATGATAACATGGCATCCATCGGAATTTCGTCTGCACAAATATACAGTTCCGTAAGCACCACGACCAATACTCTTGATTTTTTCGTAGTTTTCCATTCCTTCATCAGACTAAAGGACTTATATTGCAATTTTAAATCTCTTCACTACAAATCGGAGGAGAAAAAAAAAACAGGGCAAAAATTAAATAAATCTGCTATCAAACGGTAACACGATAAGAAATCTCCGCCATGTTTTGATTGACGAACCTCACTTTGAAGTAGTATCAGAGAGAAGACTGAGTACGACAACTTTGTCTGTTGGCAACAAAATGTCGGATAAACATGGCTAAAAATAAACCTCTAAAAACCTTTTGAAAATATGAGCATGGACGCGTCCGAATCGTTGCGACAACAGTTCCAGCTAATACAGGAACAACAGCAGAAAAAGCTTCTCGCCAGAAAACAACGAAAGACCAAGAATTCTGACAATACATCAAGGGACGATGAAGAAGCTACAACGGTTGAAGGCTTCTGGGGACATGACTACAAAAGCGATCATTTGGACTTAAAAGTATGTCAGTTTTGTTTTGATTAATTTCAAAGTTTGAGTACTATATAGAATAAGCATACTAACTTGGAGTTTCATTCTCGACTTGCTCACAATTTGTACACGGGAACACTATTGCTCTGGAGAATAAAATGAGCGGTCTTTTTGTACTGATTCCAGAACGTAACTTGGATCTGTTAATAAAAAATAATTTTAGTATTACACTATCGACCTTTTACACCCAAAAATCAACACGCATATTCTCCATACTGTTCTCCATACATTTCCTGAGGTGCTTACATAGAGAATTTGTTAAACAATCGAGAGCTTCTTTAGTTGGTTATCATTATCTTTTACTCTCGTGACCTTACTTTTGATTCAGGGATGATATTGTTAAGATAAATTTTGTTTTAGTCAGTCCTAGGGGTCAAAGGGTTTTTTTTGTACCTCTGTTATGCTGAAATTTAAAAGTTACAAATGTTGTTACTTTCAGCTTGATTCCAAGGTGCCTTTTGGGGAAGAGGCACCCATACACAAGGAACTTGAAGACTTGAAAGACACTATAAGGGTGAGTTGATTATAAAGTAAAAATCCAAAATTATTTGCTATCCTGGAATCTTAGTACAATCCAGAAAAAAAAAATTATACTGCAGAAAAAATTTCTTCTCTTGACCCCTGCACCAGCAGTCAGGCAGTGTTTTAAAAATGGTTTTGACATCTTAGAGTAGGATTTCAAGATTTCCTGTTACTAGTCCATGGCATTTTATTAGATTAAGGCTCTACCAGATAGGTCCTTCATCTTGACTTGGTTACAAGAATAAAATTTCTTTGAGCAGATGAGGGCATCATTTGCGTAAACTCATTCTCATAAATCATACAGGTTCTTAAAGATGAAAATGGAAGACTTTACAAGCTTCTTGGTGAGAGAGATGAAGAAATGAGGATTCTGAGAAAAGCTCGAGATGAAGAGAAAAAGGCTTTGGCAGGTAAAAACTAATTTAACAATGACATAATAAATGTTGCTTCAGTATAGAATGAAGGTTTTTCAGGTGTTCAAGCCAGTCAATTGCTGATTTTTTGGGCAGCATTTCAGATTTGGTCTCTATTCTCAGATAAATTTAGCTGTCAGAAGGGGTATAGTGTATAATTATTATTTAAAAAAATGGGGCTGCATTGTTACAGAGAACTGTAAGATAATTTGGTTTTAGCAACTGAGTTGATAATAAGAATTGGTTATTGGAGACAGCTTCTAAAGCTGATGTTTTAAATGTTAGCTCTTTGTCAGAGCAAATAGAGGAATTTTGGGTTGTGTGTAGTTCACAGAAAGATGGCGGAGCTGCCCTATTGCTACACTTTTAAGTAATATTGATTAAGTTATCTAGAAACTTGGTTTGCAGCTATTTTTCAAGTAGCATGTTCACCTGGCAAAAGGGGATTTTATTACAAAATATGTGTTGCTTGACTAGTCAGAACAAAAATCTCTATGATCAATCCTCAGTCATTAAATTTTAAGTGGTTCAAGGAAAGGTAGAGGAAAGGTAGAGGCCCCAAATGATTTTTGAGGAAACGTATGCTTCTCCTTGTGTTCTACAAGGGATTATAAAACAATCTGAAGGAAGAATCTGCAGCTGTATTCAATTTGGTCTCTTGACAGTCACTTTGGGCTTTTTGTCCATGCAACCCTTTAACTGCACTTGGTTACTTCATGTTCTAGAGTGCCTAACTGCTGTGCAGTATTTCGAGGGTTTAAGCTCCAGACCAAACCAACACTCTGGGTCTTAACCCTTCAACTCCCAGAAGTGATTAACTTGTAACTTTTCCCCATAATATCCGTACTTTATCCAGTGAAAAGGCAAAGAGAAAATTCAAACTTATCAAGCAGAAGTTGTTATCTTGATTCATTACCAAATTCTCATAACTAGTTTGCAAGAAAATCTGTAGCAGCTAGAGGAGAGAATTAAAAATCAGATCTTGCAAGTTAAAGGGTTAAAATAACTGAATTTGTCATGACATGCACAATTGGTTCGCATTCTAGTCTTCTTGGAAAGGATGAAAAACTGCAGGCCTCATCTTGTGCATCTTCTTTGTACTGGTTAGCAGGAGACAGTAAAGAATCCATGCACTCTTCTATCATATGCAGCATATAGTTATGGTTTATGGTTTATGGCATATAAATATGTGTATTTTATGTAGAATTTCTATTTGAGTTTTGTAACTCTGTTGTTCTCTTAGGCACTGGAGTGGCTGCTGATACTGCTGCTGGTAGAATCATGGAACTGTCAAAGAAGAACAGAGACCTGACTGCAGACTTGGAAAGTGAACGAAACAAAGTACGGCAACTGATGAAGAAGATGAGAGAGATGGAAAGAGAGGTACATTGTATTGATATAGTAGCATGAGAGCTGTCCACTCTTAAACAATAGGTAACTCTAGCACATATTTTTTTTTCTTTCTTTAATGCATGCTGACATTTGTTGAAAGACTTGACTAGATGCTTACCAGTAATGTAAAAATATGCTACTTTTAAAATTATCAAATGCAAATCAGTGGAAAATATTTTACTCTTCAACTTCTATTGCACTGTTGGACAACTTTCATTTTCTTGTTTGCCAGATGGTATCCTCAGGAAGTCTGCAGAGTAACTCAAAACAGCCTGGTGAAGAGCGCAAAATTAAATCAAAGTCATCAGACTCAGAAAAGGTACTGGTAGCTGCCAAGTCATTCATATACAAATTTTTGAACTCACACGAAAAAACCCTGAACCTTGTTGAACCAAACTCCTAAGGGAAAAAAAATGGTTTGAGTTGGGGTGGAGGGGAGGGAGGGAGTTCAAGTCAGGTGATAAGAAATGATCAAAATCAGCTCTTGTTTTGAGTTACTGAGTTAACTGAGTTTGAGTTAGTAGTGTTCCATTGTAATGTTATACAGAAAGTGATAGACAGTGTAGAAAATGAATTATATATAACCAGCACCCTGCAGTATGTGATGGTAACCTTAGATTCATCTGTTTTGTAGGACAGTTCTGAAATTGCCTCTCTGCAGGACAAACTGAACCAAGCAAACAATAAAGTGGCAGAATTTAGGAATCAATGTGATAAACTGAAGAAAGATTTAAAGGTTGCACACAAGGTGAGAACACTCACTTATTGAGGTTTTTCATCTGCAAATATTTTACGATCTTAAAGTGTCGTGTAATTTCAGTTAATGTTGGCGTATTTATTCTTTTATTTTTTTATTCATTTAAGGTCCTTGCAAAGGAGGTTGGGGATGGTTTCAACATCACCACACTGTTGAATGACTCCAGTGGTTGGAGAGGACGACAACAGCAGATCACGTCTTTACAAAACAAGGTAAAATTTGTCTTAAAGCTCTTCTTAACTTCAGGTGTTTTTAGTGCTACAAGTAATATATCAAACACGAGGACGAGTGTTTCATCCGATATCCAAACTGACACCGAGAAGAGGTTGAAAAAACGAGGCGCAGCCGAGTTTTTTTTTAACCAACTTCAAGGTGTTTATATATCGGATGAAACACCCTTTCGAATGTTTGATATAGCTTCTCAAACCATTAATAATTCTTGGAGAAAATCAAAGCAAAAGTTCGCCAAATTTTATGATAATGAAGATCACATATCCAAACCTCCTTCACGGTTGTAATTTCCTTTGTTTTATCAGCATGAATTATTAATAAGTTTGAGAATGGAATAGAAAGTTGTAAAGGTCGTGATAACGATGAGGCATTTCTATAGCACATTATCCATACTAATACTCTCTAAGGCGCTTTACGACACTTTTGGAACTCTTTGGCCACGAGCATATGACAATTTTAAAAAATTGTTGGTTCCCCCACTTTTTGAAACAAGTGCAGACCACAACAACTTAAGTTACGTTCCCCTCTTCTTTTGAGAAATGCGTGAGTTATTCAAAGTCCCCTGCTAACCAGTGAAGAGAAGATGCTGGAGAAGGGGGTTGTGGTTTATCGTTCTTAGCATGCGAGAAGACCAGAATGTCTAATTATTTGCAGATGTCATTGCAAAGAGAGCAACATTCTCTTCAGCTATTTTAAGACTCTGAATGTTGGTCATGTATGCCACTCGACAGGTTACAGAGTTAAAGGCACAGTTGAGTCAGGTGGCTCGTAGCAGCTCAACCACATCAAACAACATACTTCTGAGATCAGCCATGATGTCACCATCCAGCGCTCCTTCTCAGTATGACGAAAAACATCGCTCGGTGTTAAAAAAGATCGAGAAAGATCGTAAGGAGGCGCAAGAGGTGAGAGACGTATATAAAATCATAGCAAAAAGAGGGGTCCCGGGAATAGCCTCAGTATAGCGTAACAGAGGCACAATGACAAACATAAGTTACCATCTGTTAGCATTTTTTTCATTTTGCAACTTAGAGAAGGTTCTTGAACGCCAAATAAAAGTAACACCTCAAACTTTGCTTCATTATGTGTAAAATTGAGCTTCTCGTGCTATATTTTTTTTATTTGTATTTCCCTATTAACGTGTCATCTAAATGTCTCTAATAACATACTCGACGTAAACGTATTTATTCTTTGCTCATGCGCTTAGAAGGAGGGAAAGAAACGACTTCAATTTCGAGTAGTTGAGAATTATATTTCGTTGGTATATTGTACATGATACTTTTTTTTGATAGAAAACTCAGGCGGAGTTAGAGAGTTTGGACCAAGAACACACCAAGTTACAACAGAAACACGACGCAGCTAAAGCGCGCAATAAGGTGCTGGCTAGTGAACTAAAGGGACTGAAGGCTCAAGTCCAAACTCTACTGGAGAAAGGAGCTCACGATGATGAACTTATTGCAGCTCTTATGGTCTGTTCAACGGTTGAATGCGTAGCTCTTTGTATTTATTATTGTTGCTGTAATTACTTTGCGCGTGTGCAGCAAAGGTTGACTGCGCGGTCAACCTACGTGTTTTTGGTTAGCGGAGATTTACCTGGGAAGAACTCTCTGGTAGTGTTTTACAAATGGGGTTGAACTTCACGAGCCCAGTATCAATAACAAATACTGGAGCCAATCGATCTATCTGTTGCGTAACACGGCAAGGAGTTTCGCTCCTTCTGCTGCATGGCTTGATAGTTCATCGCACACAACCCCAGTTAGTACATGTATTTTCCGAGTTCGCTAAATGACTATTATCTGGCTGTCCAATGTACTCAATAGTGGAGAGATACATTGTGAGAGTGAAATGTCTGCTATAAGAGCACAGCAAAGTTACCAGACTGGGGCTTGCACCCGTTCCTTTCAAAATGGAGTCAAACAACCATAAGAAATAAGAAATAAGAAATAAGAAGAGGGTATGTTCCTCCGACATTGTGAGTGGCGATTGCTTCTGGATTGCAAATGTTCCTGGTAAGATGATTTAACTCCGGTGTTATCTTGGAATTAAACTTACTGGAGTCATATCATTTGTTTTAGAGGGAGCAACAACAGCTGAAGAGTGCAGTAACTAAAAAGGGAGCTTCCTCACCCCCTAAACTAATGAACAATCAACAAGACAAGGCGCAAATAGAACACCTTACATTGGCATGCCAAGAAAGAGATGGACGGATACAGCGGCTTGAAGAGGAACTCAGTAAGGCGAGAGTAACTCTGCAAAACACTAACGCGAAATATAAGGAGCTATGCGAGCGCGAGACAATATCTGTAGCATGTGGTACAGAGGACTTACCGACAAATGAAGAAAGGCTGAATAACAATATTTTTGAAAATGCTGCCCCTCATGAACCGATCTGTAAAGGACCATTACCGGTAAACGGCCATGTGGAGGGAACATTATCCAACGGGCCCCATGTGGAGAGGGCCGAGCGAGCAGGACTTCAACATAACAGTTACATGTCAAATAAAAGACAGGTGACTCCTTCGCAGTATCATTCAGAAGGGCCTGTTAGGACCCAAGGTCCATCCGTTCCTGGCAGTCCAGTTCGGCGACACGTGATGTCACGAGGAAGTGCGAGTGGCACGTCGGGAAGGAATTCAGCACAGGGATACCAGTTGCCCCCCACACCACCAAATGGTGGACGTGGAAGTAGGGGACGCCGGAACAGTGTTGGAGGCAGGTATGTAAAAAGTGGTACTACTGGTTACTTTATGCAAGAAAGAAAATAAAAGCAAAAGGATGAATGAGAAAATGAAAAGGAAAAACTCCACATCGGCTAGCAAGAAACGATGTTTCGCAGAATTTTAACCAATCAACGCAGAATTTCCTTTTTGTGTCTCTTAGAAATCTTGTTGTGTCTCTAAGTTGAGAGCTGCACCAGGAATACTGCCTCAAATTTTGTAAACCAGTGGCTTCCTTATAACATTGTTTAGTCGTAATTTACTTTCGAATGAAACAGCCCGCTGGTTTTTACTCAATTTTGGTTATTTCAGTGAAGAGATCCAATTATTAAAATCTCAACTACATGAGAGCAAGTCCCTGTGTCAGGCGGCTGAAGTTGAGCGGGATCGGCTCCTAGAACTGGTTACTCTCTTGCAGAAAAGGTAATTTACACAAAGGTATTTATGACAGTAGGAACGCGAAGGATTTGCGGTGGTTTGGGAAACTAACGGATGATTCGGTGAATAAGAAACTGATTGCAAAGTGTTGAAGGTGAAAATCGGTTTACAAGTAGGGGTTACTGTGATTGTCAATCAGGCGTTCAGCAATTTAGCTGGCAGATAGGGCCACACGATCTTCCTGCAACCGGAACTAGAACACTTTTCCCCTTCAGCTTTTCGTACCGTCGTTCGTTGGTTATTTTTTTCCTTTTCTATTTCATACGTAAAATTCGCTATATGAAAAGGAGAGGTCATATGTTGAAAATTTCATTTGCTAACTGCTTTTGGATTTATTATATAAATGTGTGCTATATTTTCAGGGTCGATGAAGCTAAAAACAGTGAGTTAGAGGCTATCAACAAATGGCAACAGGAACGACGTCAAGTCGTTCACGTGGAGAAGCAGCTGAGTAGAGTCCAGTCGGGACAAGGCGTGGCTAAAGGGCGGGGCAAAGGGTATGGGTCCGGGGGCACAGGACAGGAAAGACAAGGAAAACCAGAGGACTTGGACGATCTTACAACTCGGTAAGGAACGTGAATACCTCACTCGGTCGATTTTAGTAAATCCGTGGTGTGCCAACGGCATTGTCAAATGAACAAAGTAGTCAGTTTCTACCTTGTGTAACAATTCGCTCTGATGAGGAACAAACCCCAAAAGCTTTCCAAAATTTTGATAGTGCTGTTGTACTAAGGAGCGTACCTTAATTTAGCCATTAGCTTTCTTTATGATGACTGTGTTTTTGTGTCCGAACTTCGACGCTATACGATATTCGAGATTTGTCTTATATTTCCTTAAGTGAGGGGAAAGCTTCCTTCGTTTATACTGTGAATTCTTTGCGGTAAGGGTCATATTCGGCCGTAACCTTACATGAAAATTATCAGGTTCGATCGATAGAATCTGTTCGTTTTCTGGTGTAGGCTGAGCATCCAGACAGACGAAAACGACGCGTTGAAAGAAGCACTCAGTTCCACACTGAAAGCCAAAGAAGAGGACTTGAAATTTTACCAAGAGATGATCGATCAAACAAAGAAGATCTTCTTGCAGGGGCTGAGACAATTTAGACAGAACTCCGCCCCCAGCTAATGTATTCCGTTTGGTGTTTGGACTTGATACTCCAACCCAGATAATATTATTATGTACATGATCAAGCCTTCAATCGCTTATGTCTGTTTTTTCATGTTTTGTTTCTTGTGGTAAAATATAGAAAGCAAAATATTTGGGAGACTCTTGAATACTTCCTGACGTTGCTTTTTTGTTCACGGTTAATTTGAAAGTTCATAGTCTTGGTTCTTACCCGAGCTACTTAAGCAATAATCGTTACAGGTATCCTTGTAAACATTCAGCAAATTGGAAGAGTTTGTAAGCGACTTGCTATCACCTTTCACGTACTTTCATGCAGACAGCATCGTAAACACGCTAATTGAACGCCGTACGATTCAAATTCTCCTTTTAGGACACAATATCTTTATCCAGGAATGATACTTCCATCCCCTTTGAACCACATTTTATGGTGAAAGAATTATTAATGCATAGAACGAAAACGATTTTGCGAGGCAAAGGTTTTCTTGAGGTGCGTAACAAGACAAACTAATGTCACTTCCGGGTATCCGCCATCTTGGATCGGTGATGGTCACGTGAAATGCAAATGACTGTGTTTTCCCAGAAATGTATTGTCGGAAACCACCCAACAGTTTCCGAGAATTTACTTTACTCGAAGAAGGTCTTCATTCCCTATCAAGACAGAACGTTTCCGTAAATCATTGAAAGTCGGTTGGGACTACTTCGTCTGTTTTATACAAAGGTGAGTAACATGTGAACATGGCTAAGTATCCTGAGAGGGAAAGATTTCTGTGCGGCAAAATCATGTTGTTTGTCGGTGTATTGTACCAGAGCGACGCCATGTCGAATCAAATCAATATTATACACATAACTACATTTTAGCTAGTAGATATTGTTCTGGAGATTCAAATAGTTAAATCATCATTCTGTTCCTCGGGCGAATCACTTTTAGACGCCAGCATGTTTTGAAGCTAAAATGGAACGTGATGAAGACGAGTCGTTGCAAAATTAATTTTATTTGATTTTGGTCAGAAAGGAAACAGAAGATGAGTTAGAAACTTGTATGTTGCAAAATATCGCAAAGAAAAGTACGACTAGATTCATCTGGCCTGTCTGGGCTGGAAGGGATTGCTACGGCAGAGGTAAGGATGCGACTAACCTATAGGATCATTTTACATCATTACAGAATCGCGCCCATTGAAAAACGTCGCACGGGAAAATGCAAATAAGCTAGAAAAGAGAAAGAGAGCATGCGTAACTTCACGCAGGCCTGTCAATCCGACTGTCAATCATGTAATCCCCCGTGTACGCAGTGTTCGAAAGTATTGTTTCTTGTGCAGACAACCGAAACGTAGCGCTTTTCATCGAAGAAGAATAGACGTAATTAGTGGCGTTATCTTGATTAGGTTATATTGTTTAAAAATCGGTCAGATGTAAAATTAAATTACCTTTCAAATGCCGGGTTTTCAATTTGTGTTAAGACTCAAATGCGGCAGATTTGCGAGGTTCGACCATTAACTTCGCCAAGAAAGCAAAACATCACAGAAATATTCCTTTTAGTAAAATTTCCGTACTGCCCCATACTATCGTAAAACAAATCTGTTTTCCCAATGGTAAAGTATTGTTTTTGTCACTCTATCCAAGAACTGAACGTATAATGTAGTGTGGGGCTGTGCGGAATTTTACCTTCCTTTTTGGCCCGTTATTGCCGTCAGTTTCAGATAACACGTCGGTAGTCTAATTACTTTTCGAAAAGCTTAAGTATACGTTGTAGATTCCCGCTCCACGTAGGTGCACGCTCACGCTCATAAGCTTACGGATGAACACTTCACGCTCTTTTGATATGCAAACGCGGCCCTCGCTCTTTACCGACGAAAAGAGCATTTCGTCACTTTGAAACAATGCTAATTGCTCCAATTGTATCTCCATTGTCTCTAAACGGACGCAAAGCGAAATTTTACAACTCCCGTTTGGGAATTTGTCAATTCAGATCTAAAGCGACCGAAGTTGGCGGTGAGCGTTTGCAACCTCATTCCTAGATCATTGCGCCCGCAAAGCATCATGGGTACCCCACTTTTCTCGGGCGACGCTTTTCAATGGGCGCGATTCCGTAATGTTATGATAATTAAACGCAGTTCAGACCAATGTTTCGCAATAGACGCAAGGCATTGAAAGCAGGTTCGTTCCATCTTTGGTGATGTTGTCTTCGCTATTTACTGCGTTTCGTTGTGTTTTGCCACCTTGTATCTCAAGCCTTTTTATGAAATCAAAATGCGCACGATGAATTGCTAGAAACTAAAGAATATTGATTGATATGCAGATGTATTATGTGTGTGTTTCCTCCGCGGTATTTCATTCGCAGACAACATTAATAAGCGACTAGAAGCATCTCAATTTGCAATTCAAGCTTAGGAAATCAACATGCATTTTATCTGATAATCAACTAAAAGAAAAATACTTCCCATAAAAGTGTAGCTAACTGAAAATACCAAAGCGACTAAACCTTATGTTACCGAACTTCGAACCTATCGACTGTGAAACGCAAACTACCCATCATTTCAGTTTTCTTTGTCAGTTCCGCGGCTGACATCTAAATACTGTATGTCATGATAAACTGTATATTATTAGGATGCCCCGTCGAGTTCTACATGTAAAACAAAGCCCAAAGAATATTTCAGAAAATGGGTCAAGAGTTTGAACTTTGTGGTCATAAAAAAAACAATGATTTTCAACGGAACTACGCGAACACATACACTCGATGAATGATATAGCAACCAGGAAAAAAATTCCTTTTGCCAGCAGACGAATTCTCGTGTGAGTTTTATTCTTGGCTTTGGCATTGATGCAGAGTTTATGAACGCTTCACTTCAACAAATCGTAATCGCTTCGTAAGTCAAGTGCAACGTTCAAACGTTAGGTTTGAAAACCAAAGTGGAAATGGATCTTTCTGGTCTGAAATAGGATCAGGATTTATAAAGACGGATGGTAGATCCCTACCAAGAGATCCAGTGTCCCTACTCCCCACGTTTTTATTTTTCTTTAACCCTCGAATTCTTAGTAAGGGTCATTTTTATTCAAATTATCTTCGTGGCCGGCTATTATTGATGAATTGGCAGCGTTGCAAATGAAAAGCAAAGTAGGAAGGTTTTGAAGCATGTTTTTATTAGAGATATCAATTTGGTACCACAATAGTCCCTTTTAGGGTCACTCGGAACATCCGCTGACTAAGACCGTGAAGGCTCACGCTGGTGCACGAAAGTGAGGCTTATCCTGAGTCGCATCTCGTCTGTTCACCACACAATCGCTAATATAATCGAAAATGGAGCACAAAACTACTAGAAAGAAGCAAGCGAGACGAGGAAAGGAGTGTGCGGCCTCTGAATGTACGAATACAGAATATTTACGCACTGGAAAATCGTCTGGCTTGCGATTTTTTCACTTCCCGAAAAAGCGTTCATTAATACAGCGATGGTGCAACCTTATCAAGAGACACAACGGTCGAGATGGGTTCGTAGTTACTTCAAATACTGTTATTTGCGAACAGCATTTTCCTGCTAGTGACATCTTCAAACGTCCAGGAGGAAGTAGAAGTAGATTACGTGATGGTAAGAGTTTATATAAGTTGATTCAGCTAAGTTGTAGCTGCTTTACGTAAACGAGTCCATTCTCAAATTATAAACACAATGAACTGATAAAATATATTCATTTCAGGAGCTGAACCATCGATATTTCGGTGGACGTCTGGTATCTGTAAACAGAAAAGAGCGTCACCAAAACTACGAATCCCAATGTCAGTCAATTCGACAGACACCACAACTTCAAAAGTGACAACAACCGAACCAACAACCACCACAACTTCAAAAGGGACAACAACCGAACCAACAACCACCACATCAACATGTAATACGACTGTAAATATGGGCTACGAAACCTTTCAGAATTCGAATGAACCGGAGGACCAGGAAGTGTTTCATGTTGAAGCAATTCATTCAGAATGCTTGCCTTCACTTATGGTAACATAAACCATAATTAATTAACCATAGTTAATTATGCATAAACCTTAGAAAGTTGTCCTAAAATAACCATAAAGCTTGCATCTTTGTGCTGCAATGTTCTTTAATGTACATGGCAAACAACCTACGTTATCACATGAAAAAGCTAGTTTGTGTAAATAGGTTGAAACCAGTTTAATTTTGATTTCATATTTTTTTTAGTGTGATGTGTCAACCCAAACTGATATCTCATGGCCTCTGCTGTCCAACTGTGCACCTATTTCTCATGACCATAACTATGCATTTGAACTGAATAAGTCACCAAACAACAGCACTGAGTACATATTGACTATGGAAGAAAGGTTACAAGTACAGACTGAGATGGTTGATAATCTACAAAAGAAAGTTGGCAACCTACAACAAGAACTAGAGGAGTACAAAGATCGTGAATTTAAACTGGATAATTTTAAAGATGACAATGATGCAATTACATTTTACACTGGCTTTCCAAGCTATGAGACTTTAATAGGATTTTATGAATATTTCAAAGAAAAACTTGCAAAGCTGCAATACTGGAATAAATGCAATGCACCAGATTCATATGCGTATCAAGAAGAGGGAAGAAGAAAGCCTGGGCCAAAGCGAAAACTTTCACCACTTACTGAATTTTTTATGGTTTTGGTAAGATTGAAAGTTGGTCTCTTTGTTAAGGATATTGCAAGTAGGTTTGGAATATCTCCTGGACAATTTTCCAGAATATTTTGTACCTGGGTGAACTTTCTAAAGCTAGAATTGCAGTTGGTATTTCCCTTTCCTTCACAGTATCTTGTAAGGAAGAACATGCCTGATCAGTTTAGATTGTATCCAACTACTCGTATCATTCTTGATTGCACTGAGCTTTATGTTGAAGTTCCATCTTCAATGCTTGCACAGTCACAGACATGGTCCAACTACAAGCATCATAACACTTTCAAAGTATTAGTAGGAATATCACCAAATGGTCAAGTGACATTTGTGTCAAAGCTATGGGGTGGCCGTGTTTCTGACAAGGAAATCACACAACAATCAGGAGTGATGCACTTATTAGAACCTGGGGACAATGTAATGGCTGACAGAGGATTTGATATTGGTGGTATTTTGCCACCAGGCTGTCACCTGAATATCCCACCTTTTAAGGGCATCAGAGACCAGCTGACAGCTGATGAAGTCCAGGAAACAGCCCGCATTGCATCAGTGAGGATACATGTTGAGCGTGCTATTGGTCGCATAAAGAACTATCATATTCTAGAAGGTACTTTACCTTTGAGTTTAGCACACGTAGCCGATCAAATATTTTTTGTATGTGCTTATCTTACTAACTTTTTAACTCCTCTTCTTGAGCCTCAAATGTGAAGTTGATTTACATCTACTGTCAAAAAATAAGGATGAATTTTTCAAACGAGACAAGTTCCAGATTTTCATAGGTCTGCAATGTTTGATGTACCATAAGTTTGTAGGCAAACTAAGTAAATAAGTAAATTACAGTTGAAAATGAGTGGGGTTTGCATGAAGTACAGTAATGGTGTGCATTGATGCTTTTTAGTACATTAATGTATACAGTTCATAAGTGCATGTTCTCAGAATAAACCTAAGAACTGTGTGTGCATCATAAACACACCATTACTTTGTAGTAGTAAAGATAAGTTAGTTATGATTATCAATTCAAATACAAATAGGTAGTTTATACTGTGACATTTCAGTCCAATGTTAAATCAGTGCTGTTTGCAAAAACCTCTTGGAGTTCACAGTAAAGTAGGTTGTGAAAAACTGCTATAAACTCTTTACAAAAAAATGCAGAGTTTTATGTGGTAGTACTAGCAATAATAGAACAATGAAGAGAAATGTAATTGTGCATGCACTTAGAAATACTGGTATTCAATAAGGGCCTGATTATTAAAGTGGTCTGAGTTCTTTTGTTGTCACTCCATTCAGTCTCTTGTGGGCACAGAACTAAAAAAGCTCAACTACACTAAATGAGGTCAGCTTGCTTCACGCTTTGTGACTACAAGAGATGTGGCTATGGTAAAAAGTTCATCAAAGTTGATTCAGATTTATTGAAATGATTGACTTTTTTGTACAATATATGCTTATGCAAATGATTAATTGAATTAAATGATGTCATCAATGACAACTGAATACTGAAATAATAAACATGTGAGGCAATAACATTTACAATGATACTGTTACTACTACTTTGCAGTTAATAATATTCCAATTTGAAGTTGTGTTAACTAACTCCAGCATAAAAGAAATAGTTTTTTTAAATTCTCTTGGTTAATGCAATATTGTAGTTGTGTACATTTTTACATACCATGAACTGTGATAAAGAATATATTACATAATACTGAGGCTGAAGTTGCTGTCAATGGAACTGTAAAATGGAATGTCCCCCTGATTATGAAAATCCATCTGTCCAATAATAGTTTGAAAGGTTATATCACAAGCATGTCTGATACACTCCAATAACTTAATATTCTAACACAACAGTAGAATTGATTCAAGAAGTAAACTCAAACAAAAAGCATGCTAAGCTATTAATATTTTACTTTTACTCTCAGTTTTTATGGTAGAGGGACTTGAACTTGCCATTAAACAAAAACTACAAAGTACAAACTAATAACAAACCTATGCCACTTGTGGATTCTTGGTATATGGCTTTGACATAACTTATGATCTATGTCTATTCCTTTTTGTTGCATACAAAATGTCTGTCCTGGTGCAGGGAAAGTATCTAGGAACCCACAGTACCTATTCATTCTTAGTTAATATAAAATGAAGAAGACTAAGAACTTCTTGTCGTGTAAGGCTGCCACCCTCCATGGTTATAAAGACGGACCCCTCTTTTAACCCTTCTTGTCAGAACTTCGGGTAAAAATGCCCGACGATAGAAGTAATCCAGCTTTGGTAGAGCTTCCTTGTGCCACCACTGTTTGTCAAATACTATCCTTTGTATGTAGAGGTTGTCTGCTCCAAACCATACAACAAAATCTACCCATTGCAAACATGAAACATACATCTGCCCTTGGACTTGATAGTAATACTGGTGTCCTATCTTCAATGTAGGCATCCCAGGCTTCAAAGTCATACAAAAATTCTTGTCTTGACAAGCCTCTTCAATTGTCATACCTTGTTTAGAGTATGGACATTTGATTTCGAGGCCACCTTTCTTACAGTGTGCCAAAGGATCATAAACCATTCTGTCCAAGCTAGCCCCCAATCCTGGTCTAATCTTTGATATGTAAGTCCCAACTTTCCAAACTGTCAAGCCTGTGTTTCCTTGGGAGTGTTTGTATTTAATATAATCATTGATAGCATTATCTTCATGCATGTGACCATACTGTAATGCTGAAACATTAGTGGTTTCTTCAATTTTGTACATGATTTGCTTTAAAAGTTTATCAGGTTCAACTTTTCTCTTAGCAGCAGCTTTAAAATTTGACGCAGTTAGTTTCTCCTGTTTTAGTTCCCTCCAAAAAGTATTGTCCTGGCCCCGTGACAACCTTTCTATTCTTTCAAAATCATTGTCAGTTATTCTCTCTTCATATATATCAATCATTGACTTGAATTTCTTTGTTGCAATGTCATAATCGTCATTGAATGGCAAGTCCATGTCATCATGTTCTGAGGTAAGTTCTACCATTTCTATACAATTAAGTGGTACACATTCACATGTACTGTCAACAATAACATTTTGACTGTCCAGGCTTGGCTTGATATCATGAAATAGAAAAAGAGAGCTACTTGGTAAGTGCTGGCTAAGTTTCTGTGGTGTTCGGATGGCACGAGAAACGGAGATATATTCTTGGATTTCAACACAGAACTTTTAATATTTTCTAACATGTGTCGTCGCCATTACCGGAAGTGATCATACATCGAATCATGAACGGAAGCGAGGCTGAATTAATGTAAACGTAAATCGAATACAGCACATCTCCCCCTTTAAGATAATAAAAGAGAAACTACTTAGACATACTTGTTTCTTATCTAGCGTGAAATTCAAAATCAAAACAACGTCAATCAAATGTCCTCAAGTAATCGTCATTTTGTTAAGAAACACATCCTGGGTAGCTATTGTCGTTTGTCTCTGCACTAAGTCTCACACACACTAGAATACGCGTTCATAGTTATGACTTTCTGTCTGAGAAACCAGAGAAAATCTGGCCAGAAAGTATAACTTCACTTATGGCACATAATCCTTCAATCTAGATGAGGGCTTAGATTGACGGCCAGATCTGGTGTACACTTTGGATGTGCCAGTTCCTTCTGCAGTGTTAGCTGTTTGGGGCGAAGGAAGTTTAGGTGATGGAGGTACTGGCACCGGTGTGGGTTTGGCTGGAGATGTAGCTGCAGCTGGGGGTGGGGGTGGTATCTTGTTGATCTGTACTCTATTCCTTCTATATGACCCAGTGTCCGTATGGATCACATAAGAACGAGGTGTGCACTTCTCCACTACTATTCCAGACTGTCCTCTGTCTTGTACCATCACTTCATCTCCCTTCTCTAAGGGAACAAGAGGCCTCGCTGAATGCCTTCTGTCAAAGTGCAGCTTCTGTTTGGTTTTGTGATTGTCTTCAAACTGACGTAGGGCATGATTCTGCACAAGGTTTGGGGACAGCTGAGACGGGGCCACCGGCACTTTGGTTTTTAGCCTCCTTGACATCATTAGCTCAGCTGGAGAATAACCATTAGCCAATGGTGTCGCTCTATACTGTAGCAAAGCAAGATAAGGATCTTGAGAGCCAGCTAGGAGACATTTAGCTGTTTGCACTGCTCTCTCTGCTTCACCGTTGCCTGAAGCATGACCTGGGCTGCTAGTGACATGTCGAAACCCGTAATCTAAAGTGAACATCTTAAATTCCCTTGATGTATAGTAGCTGGCATTGTCAGATTTTACTTGATCTGGAATTCCGAATCTGGAAAATGCACGTTTCATCCTGTCTATGACCTCTGCTGAGGCAGTTGAACTCAGACTAGCTACCTCTATCCATCTGGAGTAGTAATCAATCATTACTAAATACAGTCTTTTATTGAGTTCATAGACATCAGTGGCTATGTATTGCCATGGTCGTTGTGGGAGCATGGTAGGAACTAGAGGTTCTGGAGGATTTTTCCTGTTAGACTGACACTTGCGACAGTTTTCAATTAACTCCTCTATATTCTTCATCATGCTTGGCCACCACACTGTGTTTCTGGCCAATGCCTTGCACTTGACAATCCCTTGGTGACCGTCGTGGATCTTATCCAGGACTTCCAATTTCATAGACGATGGTATAACGACTCGAGGTCCCATCATCAACAGCCCTTTAACCACTGTCAGCTCTGCTCTATGAGCAAAATAAGGGCTGACTAAACCCTTGACATTATGTTTTTCAGGCCAACCTTCAGCTACATAGTTCATAATTTGCCTGCATGCTTCATCCTCCTGTTGATGGATCATAATATCATCTAATTTGCTATCACTGATAGGCATTCCAGCTATGACTTGATGAGCATATAAGTTCACTTCCTCATGAAATGAATCACCTGATTTGGCTGGTGTTGGAGAACGGGATAGCGTGTCGGCAGTGTACAACAGTTTTCCTGGCACATGAACAGGTGTGAACGAGTATCTCATGAGCCTCATTCTCATTCGTTGAATACGTACGGGTAGTTGATCCAACTCCTTCGTGGATAGCAGTGGTACAAGAGGCTTATGATCAGTCTCTAGTATAATATCCTTTCCCAGAATGTAATCTGTGAATCGTTCACATGCGAAGGTACTAGCTAAGGCCTCCTTTTCAATCTGGGCGTACCTTTTCTCTACATCCAGAAGGCTTTTGGACGCATACGCCACTGGTGCCCACCTGTCACCGTGCTTTTGCAAAAGCACTCCGCCAAGTCCGTATGAAGACGCATCTGCTGACACCTTGGTCTCCAGTGAAGGATCATATATTTGCAACACTGGGCTGCTCGTCAAGCATTGTTTAATCTCTTTAAAAGCCTGTTCCTGTGCTGGACCCCAGCACCATGCACTGTGAGAGCTCAAGAGTTCACGTAGAGGTTGTGTCATAGTAGCAAGGTTGGGTACAAACTTCATGAGCTGGTTCACTGTACCCATCAGACCTCTTACCTCACTCACATTCTCTGGAGCACGCATTTTCAATATAGCCTCAACCTTCTCTGGAGAGCTTTCCACACCATTAACTCCGATCCGATGACCCAGAAAGTCAATCTGGCTTTTGCTGAATTGGCACTTATCCTTATTCAAGGTGACACCTGCTGCTTTCAGCCGTGTTAATGTCTGTACGAGTCTCTCGTCATGTTCCTCCTGGTTCTTTCCGAACACGACAATGTCATCCATGAGACATACCACACCTTGTTGACCACCTAGTATTCGGTAGATCTCACTCTGAAACTTCTCAGGGCCAGATTTGATACCGAAGGGAATTCGCTTGTATCGAAATCGACCAAATGGTGAGATGAACGTGGTCAGTTTCCTTGAATCTTCATCCAAGCAGATTTGGTGGAAGCCCGCATTGGCATCCAGTTTAGAGAAAACCTTAGCACCTCCCATCAGAGCAATTGTATAATCCACTGTGGGGAGCATGATTCTTTCTCTCTTCACTACTTCGTTAAGCTTCGTGAGATCCACACAGATCCTCACTTTGCCATTTCCTTTAGGCACCACGACCATAGGAGAACACCATTCCGATGGTTCTGTGCACCGTTCTATAACATCTAGCTCGATAAGCTTGTCAAGTTCAGCTTTGGCTAGAGGAAGTAGTGGAATAGATATCCTCCTGGGAGTCATCACACTGTATGGCTCTGCGTTTTGCTCGATCTTAATCTTATATTCTCCTTCTAGCTTTCCTAAGCCTTTGAACATTGATCCGAACTCCGCTGACTGGATAGGATCTGACGTAACTTTTCCAATGAACTTAACGACACCTAGATCTGCACAAGCGTCTCTACCTAGCAATAGAGAGCCTTTGGGGAACACGTATATATCCTCTGTGATTGTCTGATCACCTTTCTTTAGTTCTGCAGTAAAGAATCCAAGAGTTGAAAGGTTGCTTTGATCTGGGCCACTAAGAGGCCTGTCAGGCTTCTGCAAAATGAAGTGTGAAAACTGTGTATCATACACAGATTTGGAAATGACTGTCACATCTGCTCCAGTATCAACAGCAAATTTCAGGCTCTGACCTGACACCTGGACTTCCGTAAACCATGCACTCCTGCGTTTCCTGTTGTTGATACTCTCAATAGAGTAACTTTCATCACTGATGCTTCCTAAGAAGTAGTACTCATCTGAGTCAGACTGCACTTCTGCTATCTCTTGTACAGACCCTTTTCCTTTACTACTCCTGCAGACCTTGCCCCAATGTCCTGGGCGTTTGCACTTGTTACATTTACTGTCTTTTGCAGGGCATCTTTCTCTGGGGTGCACCTCCTTTCCACACCACCGGCATGACCGGCTATTCGACGCCTGGGAGCAATTTGATGCACTTCTTTGCTGCCCGTTACTACGTGGTCCCTTGTCACGAGGGCCTCCTTTCCGCCTATGTTGAACTGCCTGCACTTTAGAAGTCTCTCCTTTTATATCCTGAGCCCACCTTCCAGAACATTCTTCTGCTCTACACTCATTTATCGCTTTTTCTAAAGTCAGTTCACCATCTCTCAACAGCCGTGCTCTGACCTTATCACTATTTATACCCAATACGATCTTATCTCTGACAAAATCGTCCTTTAGTTCACCGTAGGCACACGTAGACACGAGAGTGTTAATTTGTGATAAGAAATTATCGAAACTCTCACCCTCTGATTGCGTATACCTGTGAAACTTGTAACGTTCATAAGTAACATTTGTTTTCGGCGTGCAGAACCTCTGGAATTTCTCCAGAATTAATTCCGGATCCAGTTTGTCCTCTGCTGGTACATGTTCCTCCCCTTCGGGGTCACCTACAGCTGGAGCCCATGTGAAGCCATTGTAGATTTTCAGCGCCTCCTCACCTGCGAGATTTAGCAGTATAGCACTTCTCCTTTCCTTACTGGCAGTAGATAATCCAATGGCGTTCACATATAATTCGTACTGCTGCTTGAACAACTTGAAATTCTCACTTGCATTTCCCGATAGACAAAGAGCTTTCGGTGGTGGAAGATTCGTAGCATATTTCCGCGTAATTCCTGATCACTGATCGCTAAATATCCGTTCTGGACACAGTTTATATCTTCTTGTTCACTTCTGACACCATGTGGTGTTCGGATGGCACGAGAAACGGAGATATATTCTTGGATTTCAACACAGAACTTTTAATATTTTCTAACATGTGTCGTCGCCATTACCGGAAGTGATCATACATCGAATCATGAACGGAAGCGAGGCTGAATTAATGTAAACGTAAATCGAATACAGCACAGTTTCACAAGCATAGAGTTTAATTTTGCTTTATTGAGCACTCTATCACATGGGGCTCTTGGATCATACACACTTGATTTAACAGAAGTTATGTTGTCCTTTCCATATCTGTACTTCACAATGTTGATGTCATCAACAGGTTTTGCAGCCACTTTACTATTTCTTGGCACATTCCATGCACACAGCCTTGAAGTACATGTAACTGGTTCACTGCGATTTTGTAGTCCCTGTCTGTTGAAGTCTTCGATGGCAAAGAGAATACCACCAACATGGTTGCATTGGCCATGGCCACCAGAACCTAACCTGTCAAAAAATACATTTATAATAAAAATAATGAAGTGGTATTTGAGACAAGACATGAAATTACAGGTTCGATAAAATAATATAAACATGCTAAAAGACCTTTATATTCATTGAATTACATTGATTCAATATTTTACCGTCTACAATCGGATTCACACATTCATACATCTCTGTATGGAAAGAGGTTTGCATAGTTTTGCACTAGTATTTCTACTCGTAAACATGTACAGTAGGTATAAACAATTCATAAAATAAGCAACTGAAAATATATCATATAATCTTACCCTGCAGGGCACTTACAAGCAGCCCTCAGTACTTCGCCTTTGTTTGAAAATACTATTGCGACTGAGTATTTTGTTTGCTTCATAGAAGCCAAAACTTTTCCTTTGATGTAGACAAGTCCTCCAACTTCTGCAAGCTCCAAATCTTTGATATGACCTTCGGCAAAAAACTGGAAAGCTTTCAATTTCTTATAGCCACTAGTCTTCAGAGCGATGTGATCATACTTGTTTGTTTGTATGACCAAGTAGTCGTATAGACGGACAAAGTCAAACGCTGGCAAATTTCTCAAGTCCTTCTGCCACAGATTGTTCCCTTTGACATCTCTAATTAGAGTATCATAGCTTAAGTCATTGTCTTTGCTCTTGTGTGGAGCAGATAGTTCTAAAAACTGCGCTTCTGCTGTCTTTGAAGTCGATGGAGTGTCACATGTGCTCGACGCCAAGACGCCACAAATTCTTTCTACCAGATCGCTCTTTTTCCCGCTAACTTTTTGACCAGACTGTTTCAGAATTTCCTTCAGCTCATATAAAGTTTTCTTTTGAAGTTCCTGTCGATTAATATCTCCCAATGTGAAGTGTTCGCTTGAATTTTCGCGGTCTTCTGCCATTACGAACTTGGCAACATTAGCCGATTCAGGATAAACCTCAATTCCATGTTATCGCGCAACTGCGATAATTAGAGTCAGCCGCGATTCTAAATAACTCCCAACTGGACTATTGCGGAATGAATTTGGGAAGTATTATTGACGTCGCGTTAGGCTAGGTTTTTGTCACTTGGAATACCTAAAACTTGAAGCGGTCTTTTCCGTTGTTGGTGAATTGTGACATAATTTTTGTATTAGTCTACCTTTAAGGAGTGAATTTCTTAATGAATAGAAAGTTGGTGGTTTCTGTTCTTCAAGTTTGTGAACCTCAAGGCAACGAGGAAAGTAAAATTCTTAGTCACGTGAAATCCAATTGCTGTCAGTTGAGATAATGCTCCTCAGCATCTGATATAAGATGCTAAAACTTAGGGATGACAAATGTATCGAGCTAGTTTTCACGTGATCATCACGGTCGATGAGAAAAGTTCAGCAATCATAGTTAGATTATTTGTTGACATTCCCTCAGTTATCTTTGTATTCGCCGACACCGCTTGGTGTGATGGACAAGGACTTCCGGAATCTCGGAACTTTTCTCCAGCGATCCTTGTGATTATAGTGATCAGATAACAACTACGTCTAGGTACTGATGTGTTGACAAAATGTTGATATCGAGGTGCTCTGACGCAGCTTAAACATGCGATGGTTTTCTCGGAATTTTGGCTACGTTCTGAGAACATGTTAGAACTGACAATATGCAATATGAAACCGTGTAAATTAACTATGTGTTTTTGAACTGATAAATAGCCTCGTTTTGTCATTTCCTCATGTGTGTTTCATGATTAAGGACCTTATCGTATTGTCAGAATTTTCATACCCTCTTGTATTATTAGACCTGTTCAAAATTGCATTTCAGGCATTCAAAAGTCTTTGTGTTACACTAAAAAATTACTAAGCCCGAGAAAGTTAAGTTCTAAATTTGTAAGTAAACATTGAGGTTTGTGCAAAACTCATTATGATG
The DNA here is from genome assembly GCF_964200805.1 of Pocillopora damicornis. Lineage (NCBI taxonomy): Eukaryota > Metazoa > Cnidaria > Anthozoa > Scleractinia > Pocilloporidae > Pocillopora > Pocillopora damicornis. The sequence continues at coordinate 18,463,976 of NC_142678.1, forward strand.
TTGATAAATAATTGGTATGATCTTGCTGTTTCGTATTGATGTAAATTACCAAGCGTTTCCAGAGGCTTCTTTCTACCAGATGCAGCAGATGTTGTTGGCTCTTACACTATTACTTTTTGTCAGTTTTTTGTCGCTTTTTGTACCTTTCTTCAAAGTTAACTTGGATCCCACCCTGACAATCTGCTAATTTCTAAACCTTTGTCTGATGCAATCGTTCGACAAGCTTTAGTGAGTCCTATTGAGGTGTTATTACTTATCCGTAGACAGAAGAAGTCTCTTGGACAACGTGCTGTAATTTTCGTCTGTGAAGATCTTTTTCGGACGATTGAGTCGCAGACCCAAGTACTAAGAGAATTGTCTGTACCTCACTTCCACATATTCTTAGTTGTTTTATGAAGCTTTTGGGCGTTGCAAATGATAATTCAATTCGTAATTTCTAGCCTGAATGTGTTTGATTTTTTTCAGATATTAGCACAATGAAGCTGTGACAATTGAATTTCGACTTACTCTCCATTGATAGCAGAACTGAAGTAAGTGCTCTTGACTTGAGCAAACCTAGGATTTAGAAGTGGTCAGGTGTAATTATGGCATTATCTGGCTTAAGACAACATTTTACAATTTTAAACACGATAAAAGAGAACAATATGAGGAAGACTAGTTGGCCTTGTTAGATATAACAGCCGAATCTACATGAATATTTAATTATATGTACAACCCATCTTCCGAGTAATACTGCAATGTTGTTTGAAGTTTAGAAACTGATCCCGCCCCTCACGAAGAAATTATTATTCACCCCTGAAAAGTACAGTTTTCTCGTTTTCCCAATGAAGTAAGAGAATAGAGCCAACTACCGCAAATGATGTTTTGTTGAATTGCGTTTCTCCGGAACTTACTGAAGTGTGTCAATATGATTGAGTCATACCGACATACTCTAGTAAATTATAATTGGACGAGCGACACCCATAGGAAGACAATCAATGAAACGCTTACAGTTCAAGCTCTTCCAGCAGAGTGATTGTCAGTTGGGTGCATTGATTTCCACCGAAACAAACGACGAAGGGCGTTGTTGTTAAGGGATTTCACACTTCCTAACTGAGGATAAATTTCAGACTCGCTCCCTGAAAAACCCTCCCAAGTGAATCATATATGAGTGGTAAAGCTGCACCAATATTTTGCGGAGTGGAAAATCTCTTTAGGCCATTGGGGATTTATATTTCTTCTGGTAATATTTTATGCCATATGTTTATAATTATTCGTATGGTTTTGATTTTCAGATGAGTAACCGAGTTTAAAGTTAACGGGCATCACTTTGTATGTGAGTATAGTAAACGAAAGTGATTCATTATGGTTATCTGTAAATCAGATTTAACTTTTAAGATGCTCTCTCCGTTGATATGTTGCATTCTTCTTGCTTCATGCTATCGGAACTACACTTTTTTGGTGCAAAGAATCTTTTCATAGGAATACGTAGGATGCAACTGACAAAATTTCGTGAACGTTTGAAAAATGTAAAAGTTCGATAATCTAGGCCCCTAATGAGGACTGGCTTGGAGAAGGATGAAAACTGGTCTAGTCAAGTTCGAGGTAGAATTTCGAGTTAACTTGACTGATTCAATTTAGAAGTTAATAATTTATTGCTGTAAGGTAGGACTTCCATCAGCAACGGCAAATGTAGATACGAGCCTCGTTCAAAAGCGAGATAAAACATATTAAGGCATTAAAGATACCTCGCTCAACAAATGAAAAAGCAAGACCATGGTAGTAGCATGAATCAAGGCACTTACTTTGGACATAAGCACAACTTAGCTTAGGAACGAATACTATATTGACACTGCCAGTGAAAGATATCAAACCAATGAGGTAACAGACATTCGATCCTTACCACAGGTATCTCTGGTACAAAATGGCTCGATCGAAACGCTTAAGATTCTAAACAAGAAGAAGTAGATATAGATATAGATATAGATATAGATATAGATATAGATATAGATATAGATATAGATATAGCCTTGAAGACTAAGAGGGTGAAATGTTTGGAACGTTGTTTTATCTCTAAGTGTGCATCAACTTATTTTTTTAATACTCTCGCTTCAACTTCTGCAATCCACTGGGAAGGAGTCAGCAAAGATTGAATGAAAAAAAATATATATATATATAAGAGACAATGGAATTACACTGAACAAACCATTCGGCTTAAACGTGCGAGGAGACTCGGAATTTCCCTTGAAACTGAGATACGTATCTCGGAACAGATAATGCGTGCGGGAAAACTTGTGTGTAAATTTTGGCGCCAAATCGAGACTACTGTTTAGACATCATTAAAACACCCTGCATAATATCTAAATTAAATCAAATAGGCTCTTTCATACAAGAAAACTCTTTTATAAGTGTACTAACTGTCAAAACAAAGTATCACATCAAGTTGTTCGGCTTGGGGTTTGGACATTACATAACACTATACATCCTTATTTAATATCCATTCATCTTAGATTTTATTCGTTGTTGAGCGGTATTATGTAACAAACTGCAGTAATCCTTAAGTGGCAAAGAAGTGAGTGTAATTATGCAATTCTTCGTAGCTAGAGATCCAAGTTGGGATCTTGAAGTTAATCAAAAGGAAGGAAATGAAGCGATCATCAGCTCTCTCCAGGCCTGCATCTGCTTCAACCTCTTCGACCAGAACTGTGTTAGATCCCATGGAGTCATCAATAGAAGCATTCGGCCAATATGAAAAGATAACTACTCGACTAAAACGATTGCTAGACCAGTACACCGATGGATTTGCAGTACTTAAGGAGCTTGTCCAAAACGCCGACGACGCTGGTGCCACTGAAGTGAGATTCCTATACGACGAAAGAGCTAACAACGATGCCATGACCCACCTGCTTGATGAAGGGATGAAAGAATGCCAGGGCCCTGCCCTCTGGGTCTACAATGACGCCGAATTTACGGAAAAGGACTTTGAAAACATTGAGAAATTAAGCGGAGCCACAAAAGAGCACCACACCGAAAAAATTGGAAAATTTGGACTTGGTTTCAACGCAGTCTACAATTTAACAGATGTGCCCATGTTTTTAAGCAGAAACTACTTCGTAGTTTTTGACCCTCACATGTCACATCTTGGAAGGCACATAAAAAACCCCGCGAAGCCAGGTGTTAAAATAGATCTCAACAAGACCCCAGAGGCCCTAAGAGCACGCTACAGAGGGCAGTTTAAGCCCTTTGATGGAATCTTTGGCTGTGACCTACGTCTAAGTAAGAGAGACAACTCATTTCGGGGAACTCTTTTCCGGTTTCCATTGAGGACGAGTGAGCAAGCTCAAAGAAGCGAGATTAAGCAGTTGGATTACAACGACCACGAAATGCGGAAACTTTTGCAAATGTTCCTTGAAGGGGCCGAAAGTTTGCTTCTTTTTTCACAAAATATCCTCCGCGTGGGAATTTACAATTTGCCGCGTACTTCGCTTCCAGGTGCATCCCTTTTACTATTTCAGGTGACAAAATCACTTTCTTCGGTTGGAATACCAAGGGAGCTGTCATCCTCTGTCACGCTACCCACCACAGCAGGGAAGCTAAGCAAAGAGGAAAAGAGGCTTCTCCAAGAAAGTAACTTTCTTCAAGTAGCCTCAAGATTTATGGTGGACCTAAGAAATGGTAGAGATGACGTTAGCAATTCTCCACAATCGTCAGTATCCATAGAGATCGACTGTAATCTCACCAACAAAGGCGTGGAATTTTTTGGTGGTGGCCTTCCTTGTGGGCACGAGAAAACGACATGGCTCGTTGTCTCATCAATGGGCAGGGGTGAGGCTATGAGTTTCATCATGGGTCATAGTGATACTACCCTTGTTCCGTCGGCAGGAGTAGCTGTTCAGCTGATTTCAAGAGGTCTTGACGGGTATGTTCCTTCGCCTGTCGTTAAGAATATTGATGGCGTAGATGTTAACGGTTCTGTTTTCTGCTACCTTCCCCTTCCGATCCACAGTGGTTTGCCAGTGCACATAAATGGGGCATTTGCTGTAGCTGCTGACAGACGAAATTTAGAGAGGAAAGTTGAGGATGACAAATCATGCCATGGAGTTAATTGGAACAAAGTACTCATGGAAGACTCGGTATGCACCGCGTATTTAACTCTTCTTGACGACCTCAAGTCACTTGTTACCCATGGAGATTCTTATCAGTTCCATTTTCTGTGGCCAAAGAGCTCGACCGTACAACACAACTGTAGGTCCCTCATGAAGTCCTTCTACAAAAGTGTTGCCAATAGGGGTTTCTCCCTTTTTTCTGACGGACGTCAGTGGGTGGACATCAACAAAATCGTTTTCCTTGATCCAAAATTTCGCGAAGCATCTGAAATTGGACATGCTGCGTTTGAAGTTCTTCAACTCCTTTACAGATCTGCTCGAAATACAGTAGTTATTGATTTACCGTCTGATATATTGATGTCTTTCGAAGAGAGCAATCAGGAGAGAACAATGAACAAAAAGAAATACAGCGAGGTCGCTTTTTATCGCCAGTGCTTCTTTCCTCAGATGCTGAGAATTCCGGTTAACGTTAGAGACCTGTTGATGCTTCATGCGTTAGACAATGGTAGCGATTTTGACTCATTGATAAAGGCACATGCCTGCATTCCGGTATCACCATCTGGCAAGACTCTCAAGTGCCCAAGTCAACTTGTAAACCCCAGAAAGGAGGTAGCAGCATTGTTCTCCTCTGACGAAGGAAAGTTTCCTTTTGGCAATGAGGCATCGTACCGCAGCCCTCAAAGACTGACCAAACTTGAAGGGCTGGGAATGTGTTCGGATGATCTTCCATGGAGTGAAGTAGCAGAGAGAGCTGAGAGTATCCAACGGTTAAACATGACCGACCCTAATGCAGCATTAGAGCGTGTTGAGGAGCTATTGAGGTTCATGGAGAGGAAGATAAAAAGGGAGAGAGGGAAGATGAAAATGGTGCCATCCTCAAAAAGACGAGAGTACTCACTTCAAGCTGGAATCTATCAGCGTCTTTCGCAGGCTAAATTTCTTCCCGTTCTTAAAAAACCAGAAAACTTTCCACTTCCCTGGAAAAGAGATGCTCTTCAAGGGAAGCAACAAGTGTTGCTTTCACCAAAGGAAGTGTTCCTTCAAGATAAAAAGTACCTTGTATGTTGCAGTGAGCCATTGGTTGGTATTAGCCTTCCAAGAAATGTTGAAAAGTGTTTAAAGCTAGACACAAAAGATGCCTCCTTAAGCCATGTGACTCAACAGATCCAATGCGCAATGTCCACAAATGTGGATTTGCTGAATGTTACCAAGTATCAAGAAGTAACCTGTATTTGCCATGAAGCTTATAAATATCTTAACAAAACCGTGGGAATCAATGGTGATGAGTGCATAAAATTTCTACATGGAAAGAATTTCATTCTGGTCGAGAGGAGGTTTCTCTCTGCTAGGGAAGTAGCATTTGAATTAACGGCTGATTGTGCACCATATCTTTACAAACTGCCGCAGCAACTTACCGATACTTTCCCTGAGATGATGGAAGCGGCAGGGGTAAAGGAAGTTTTTGATAAAAAGGATTACATTTCAAGCCTGCAGAAAATAAAGAGTCAGTTTGGAGAGACTAAACTAGATGAACAAACCCTTCAAGTTTCAGTGAACCTGACACTCCAATTGAGCAAAGTAATGAACGTTTCTGAGATTAGTGCATCTCAGTTGCAAAAAGAGACTGTTTTTCTTCCTGACTCAAAAGGGGTGATGAGAGCAGTGTCAGACCTTTGCATTAGAAATTGCCCCTGGATTGGAGATGAAGCAGACGTGCACTACGTGAACGATAGAATACCTTGGCAAACCTGTCAAAAAATGGGGGTTAAAACACGTCGAGAAGAAGCTTTGCAATCTCACACGATTGGGCTTCCATGTGGTCAAACTGAGAAACTTGCGAATCGTCTTCGTCGTATTCTGACAGAGTATCCTTGTGAAAAGGAAATTTTGAAGGAACTTGTTCAAAATGCAGATGATGCACAGGCAACTGAAATTTGCTTCATCAAAGACCCGAGGTACCACCCCAAGGAAAGGATCTTCGAAGACAGTTGGCAACCCCTGCAAGGTCCTGCGTTATGCGTCTACAACAATAGGCCCTTTACAAGGGCGGACATAGATGGCATACAGAACCTTGGCGAAGGAAGCAAGGGGAGTGATCCTTGTAAAACTGGCGAGTATGGGGTTGGGTTTAACGCTGTCTACCACTTGACTGATGCACCCTCATTTATTTCAAAAGGAGGAGATGTTGGAGACGTTTTGTTAGTATTCGACCCAGACTGCAGATATGCGCCTGGTGCGAGTTCCGAAAAACCCGGAAGGATGTTTAAAGTCAGCGAAAAACTCCAGAAGGATTTTTCTGATGTTTTCCGCTGTTATCTTGGAGAACTAGAACGTTTTTCAGGAGATAACACAACCATTTTTAGGTTTCCTCTACGAAGTGAAGAAATGGCGATAGAGTCCAAAATCTCGTCAAGGGCTGTAACACTGGAAAAACTAGACAGAATGATGGAGGAGCTGAAGAGAGAATTATTTGAAGTTCTTCTTTTCGTTGATAACGTCAAAAAGATAACTCTTTGTGAGGTTGAAAAAAAAAGCGGAAAGCTGGTAAACGATTACACGGTGGAAGTTACCTTAACAAAGGAGGACGAAGAAAAGAGAAAAGAGTTTGCCACAGTCATCAAAGAGTTTGGAAACCTAATAAAGCAGGGAGAAATTCTCCGGACTGACAGACCTTTTGCTAAAGTTTCCTACATGCTGAAGATCACTGATAACTGCGGAAAGGAAGAAAAGTGGCTAATTGCCCAACAAGTTGGTTTTCAGGGAGATGTTAAAAGCACCATTGTTGATGCCTTTAAGAAACAGAAACTCGGGATGCTTCCTCGCGGTGGCGTTGCATGTCTGTTGGAAAAAGAATACCTGGAGTTTCCTGTACAAATGCGAAATAAGGCTTTCTGCTTTTTGCCCCTTCCGCTTGAAACAAATCTTCCAGTTCACATCAATGGCCATTTTGCGTTGGACCACGAGTCAAGAAGAAACCTATGGAGAGACGAAGCTGGACATGTTGGATATCGGAGCGACTGGAACAATGCCCTATTGGAAGATGTAGTGGCCTCCTGTTACATTGACATGCTGGTTGAGGTGAAGAAGTTACTCGGCTTTGGTCCAAAACGCTCCACTGAAAATAAGGTTTTGGGAAAGATACGTATTTTGGAGAGCCTTTTCCCCCAGGAACCGACGATAGATCACTACTGGGAAACGCTGGTTGATTCTGTATATCGAGAAATGGATAACAGGAAGTTAAATCTTCTACCAGTCGTTCGACACTCCGCTCAAAGGGGTAGATCCTCCGTCGATGTCACGTGGCTTCCGCCCACCGGTATGGGAAAACAAAAGGTGTTCTTTAACAATCTTGCAGATGCTGGTCCCTTCGCGAAGATACCTGAGAAGGATATGGAGGAGGCCGTAAATAAACGAAGACAGAAATTTGAGAGAATGTTGCTAAGAAGTGGTTTCAACCTTGTTGCCTTTTCCATGAAAACGCACGATTCATTTCAGCGATCTGGTGTTGTTACGTCTTGTATCTCTGCTGGTGATCTGTTAGAGTTTTACGGAACGTTTGGTTCTCACGACCCCTTATGCACCATTGGACCCATTCCTTGTAATGTAAGCAAGACAGTGTTTGAAGATGAATATGGAGTGAAACTCGTGCTATCGTTCTGTAAAGAGGCCGATGATTTTCTCGAGAAGCTTCCAGGCCTTCCACTTCTACTTACGCAAGACAATTGTCTTCAGTCATTTTCAAACGTATACCCCAAGTTTCTGTCACGATTTAAAGACCTTCTTCCTGGATCTCCCCAAATTTTCCTACACGAAGAAATATACTGGAAATTATTTTGCACCTCTGACACTTCAAAGTTGACGGTCTTAAAACCGTTGGATGCTGATGCATTTGCCACCAATTTGGCTGAAACATTGCCAAGGGAAATTTATGGAAAATCCAGTTATGTTCAGTGGTCTCCAGCTCAGAAAGGAGTACCAAACCAACGATGGATATGTAAGGTTTGGGAATTCCTTTATGATATTTCACGAGATGTAATAAATGATAAAGAAATTGACGATGGAGGCAAAGTTCGTCAGGTTAAGGCCATCATCCATCCCCTCCTCGACTGGAGTATTCTTCCCGTTACTCAAATAAGAAGCTTTGGAGTCCGTCGTCAAGTTGATCACTTTCTTGTGCCATTAAGGAGAGCACAGGGAGCGATTGACATGGCAAACGTCGATGCAGCAAGTGCAAAACTGGTAAAGGTTTTGCGTAAACTTGGTATCCCTGAGCTTAACCAGAGAGCTCTTTCACATACCATTTCGGCAACCATCATGTATTCATCATCGACCTCGCTAGCTGTAGCTCTTATGCTGGTATCTTCTCTAAAGGATCCCTCGTCGCTTCTTGTATCACTTCAACAAAAGTTGATCTTAAACCAACAAGAAATAAAAGAAAGATTAGAGGAATCCGACTGTAAAGAGATCTTGGAGTACTTCTGTTCAAGTGTAAGCTGCCTTCGAGAAAGTGACCAAAGCAATCTTAGGAAGCTTCCCTTTTACCTTGCAACAAACGGTGGCTTCATGTCACTCGAAAAAGTCAAGGTGTCTGTCTTACCAGCTGGGGTACCACAAAACGAAATTGATGTTCTAGAGAGTGCATTGGGGATGGCATTTGTGAAATCATGGGAAAATGTCACCGATTTGTTTAGATTCTTGGAGCTTACGTGCATCTCTGCTGTTGACGTGTACTGTGACTCGATTTTGCCAAGTTTTAATCTTCTAAGTGAGGAGGCAAGACAAGTTCACCTAGAATATATTCGTGACATCATTTTGACAGATTCCACTGAAGGTGATGAAGAAAAAGAAAGGTTACTCGAAATCTTGAAATGTACGCCTCTGATTCCCTCAAAGAATGGTACCTTGAAGAAGGCATCCTGTGTATACGATCCCAATAACGATGTTTTCAAGGTCATGCTTTCATGCGATTTCCCACCAGAACCGTTTGACTCTCCCGAATGGATTTCGTTTCTACGACAAGTAGGCTTGGTCTCTGAGGTATCTTCGGTTGATTTTAAGAGATTTGCAAAGGAAGTGGAGCATGAAGCACTTACAGCGCAAACGGAGAAAACTCACGAGAAGTCTAGAACTCTGGTTGACCATCTCATCTCTCGACATGATGTAGTTGGTGAGGGCTTGTTGAACGCCATCCGCGATATCGCCTTTGTCGTCGCTGATCCTGTAGCTCATCAACTACAACAGTTATGTCCACCTTTTAAGCAAAAGCAAGGGGATCAAGTTCCTTACATTCCGTTCAAAGGAGCAGTTTTTGCTGACTATGAAGAAATCGTTTGGACTCAAGCCCACTTGCTTCCAACCTGGGCGAATCCGGAGTTCCGTCGGTATCAACTTGGTCAACCCCCTCTCGCTTCTGTCTACAAATACTGTGATGCTTTTGTTTCGCAACTTCAAATACCTAAGAAGCCGCCAATAGACATAGTTGTTCGGCATTGCGAAGTCTTATGCCATCACCTGGAAAACCTCCGAAAGTGCAAGCTTGACTTATCTGAACATCGTTGCCAGATTACGAACGTCATGGAACAAATTTACAAGTTCTTACAAGATAATGCAGACGAAAGGGGTACAATTGTCCTCGAAGTCACACCCTGCATTTTGGTTGAAAATGGAACGAGGTTCGTCAGGCCTGGTAAAGCGGTTCTCGAACTTCGGGTGAAAGACGAAATTAAACCTTTCCTTTATAGGGTTCCTCCTGAGCTTGGGAAATTCCGAAAATTGTTTCAAACCTTGGGATGTGACGAGTTTGTTACATGTGCCCATTATGCTGTGGTATTGAGGAACTTGCAAAAGAATTGTGGTGACGCAAAATTACATCCCAATGAGCTGAAAATGTGCTTCAAGGCGGTAAAGGGATTCTTTGAGACGTTACAGGGGAAGTCCGAAGAAGCTTCCGCCTTGTCCTCATTGTCCACGTTGTACCTACCAGCAACGCCCTCAGGAATCTGCTGCTTGAAAAAAAATTTAAACACAATTTCCGTCACGTTACACAAGTCCTCTGAGTTGGTATTCAATGATGTACCTGCCTACGAGGATCGAATCAAAGAGCTCCGCCAGCATTTTTTACTTGATCTTAAGCTTATGGAGGTTAGAGTAACACAAACCATGACCAACTTCAAAGAGCTGATGATGAAACTGCCTTTACAATTACAGCCAAAGATGCTCTCACTTGAAGTGAGAGAAAAGCTCATTAATGGTGTCTTCGTGAAAAGCTCAGTTTTCGATTTAATGATGCTGCGACTTTGCACCCCACACTTTGGTCAGGGAATCGCTAGGATCATCAAGCACGACAACTCTCAAAAGTCGGATTTCGATGAAGAAGTTATAGCTGATATCGAAAAGAGTCTCAAAAGAATTCAGCTGTGCGCCGTGGATAGTCTTAAAACGGCCCTTTTCTTAAATGACAACCTAATCCCAGGAAGCGAAAGAGATACCAAGTCATTCCAAGAGAAATGTGAGATACACGGTGAGGAGAAATGCATGGTGTACGTAAACGTGGTAAATGCGACTAACGATACCGATTTGGCCAGGTCTTTGCTTTCGGGCGTTGTTATAGAAATGTATGGTGACCTTCTTGGAAAGAGCGCTTATTTAATCCCTAGTATGTTGCAGTGCGCTCCTAATGAAATCTGGTCCCTGCTCGATAAATCGGACATTCGACAAGACGACACCTGCAGTTTAGATGGTATGGATATCTTTCCTGACCCGGGAAGTTTCATTCCAGTTGAGGACCATCATCTACTGAATGACGCTTTTGGCGGTTTTGAACCTGGGGAATATGTCGGTTATCAGCTTCACGACCCGAGTCTTCAGCTAGACAGAGGCGTTGCTACGTTCATCTACGCCGTGATTATCGAAGAGGTTATGGCCCAGGATGTTGGCTGCAACGAAGACTGGGTTCTGCATCTCGTTACCAAGGTGTACTCAGTGAACATTGGACATGACCACGAGCCGGTGGAGGTGACTGCAGCCAAACTGTACAAATTTTGCCGTTTTGAAGAAATATCTAATGCGCAACGCAGAAATAGGGAAGATCGGGAAGAGGTCCTCCTTCAAATCTCGACCATTTTGGAAAATGCATGGAAATGTGATTTATCAGAGGGTGAAAGAAGACAAATTGTCAAGCGGATCATTCTTCAGTGGCGTCCGGAGAAGAATATAGGAGATGAAGAGTTCTGCTTTGAAGTTTCTAAACATATAAAGGACGAACTTTTCCGTCTAGGTGGATCGCACGAAGAATTTATCGACGCTTGTGTGGAGATTGCTGAGGAACACAGATCACGTCGTGAAGAATACCAAGAAAAAGTGTTACAATGGTACACATCCCAAGACCACGAGCCATGGCGAAATGTCCCTCCTAGTTTTTCAAGTAGCAATCCTCAACCTGGAGAAGCCGAGCGCTGGTACAAACAAGCCAAAGCTGACCTGGAGGCTGGGGGAAATGAAATTGACTCCGACAGGCCCTCCTATGAGTGGGTATGCTTTAAATGCCATCAGGTAAAACTATCGTCGCTTAGTAAAATCGTAAGAACCTAAAATGCTTAGATATTAAGGAAAACGAAATGAAATAATCCAGTCGTCCAAGACGCAAAAATCAATAAGAGGTATCTATAAAACAGTTTATTTCTATAAAACAGTTTATTTCAGTAAGTTACTCGGTAAATCAGTTTTACAAGGGTGTTATTACAGCTTTGTTTCGTGGGTAACTTATTGAGATACATTATGCCTATTTCTTCCGCTGAAGCTTGTAATGCCATTTGTTTACCGCAGGCAGCAGAGAAGGCATTGAAGGCGGCTCAGTATACATTACATGCTGAAAAGACAGATGATCACAACCTAAATAGGATTTGTAACGGCTTAAATGACGCTGAGCTGGCCAACTTTGCAAGCCAGTTAGAGGGACTCGTTGGTGGCTCTGCACGAATGCGTTATCCAGATTGTTTTACATGTCCCCAAATCCCCCACGAGGTTTATTCGTCCCAGCAAGCTCGGGAATCGTTGCATCTTGCCACAGAAATTGTCACACGAGTAAAACCCAAGATTGACGAGGTATTAAAGAACCGCCGGTATTAGAGAAAGGGGGATATCAGTGTAACCTCTTTCCTGCAGGTAAATGAGCATTCTACACAATTGACATGTTTTGTATAAATATAGGCACCATTATTTACAAATTTTCTTCAGAGAAATTATGTAGCTTGCCATGCGATGAGATTTGGAGTGAAATTAAGCCAACAGAAATAAAAAGATAAAATGTCTTCATTTATTTGATCCTTACAGGGCGTGAAATTAACTTTTTTTTCTGATGGCCACTTGGCTCCTAAATTCTTCAAAGTGGTAGCCAATTCAAAAAAAGTTGGTCGCCATTTTCAAAGACAAACAAAATCTTTCTTTACGCTGTCAGCGTTCTAGATAGACCCTCCAAAATTAAGTTAGGGAAAAGATCTTTAACGTGCAACAAAGTGGACACTAGGATGGATGATAAACAACGTTCAGGCTCATCTAAATCCAAGATGGTGTCTAGTTATCGATCGAGATGCATGTGCTACGTTTTGGAAACAAACTTAACGAGGAAGTTTGCCGCGGATTTATCTTTGCAAATCTTTTTAATTCACTATATCTCTTGGTAAGGTTATGATGAAACGTTCTAGTCGCCAATTTGGCGACTAACTTTCATGATTTGGTCGCCAAAGTGAAAAATTTAGTCGCATTGGCGCCTGTATTAGGCGCAATTTCACGCCCTGCCTTAAATCATTTTAACTTAACGGCCATGACTAAAATCACGTTTTGGGAGTTATTCTTATTTTTATACCATAAAAGTGCGCTTTCAAAAAGCTTTATGAAATTTCAAGAGGCTACTTCGTTTGAATAGTTACCATGGGTGAAGCAAATATATACCTTTCAAGCAATTAAATTTTACGACTCTTGTTTTCTCGTAAATAGGCGAGGCATAGGAATGAGAAATGTGGGGTTTTGATACGGAGGTTTCGGTAAACACGGCTTTGAGAGTCTGGGGAGAACGTGCATTTTATTATAGATGGTGGATCACTTGTAAAATATGGCTGATCAATTTAGGAGGACTTTAGAGGCCTAATTCTATTTCTTGAAATCACAAGATCATTGGTTTTTAATACAATCACTGTAAATTCTTAGGTTTCGGGCCACGGTTACGGTTAATTATATTCTACGCATAACGTCTACTATTTCATCGTACAGTCGCTCTGATGACGAAATTGAATACAACGCGGTCGTGTAAAAGGATCACTAGAGCCAGATTAAATTGATTTGTTAAATTCTCGAAATGTTCCTAACGTATTTGTTAATTTAACGTCAGTGAAAAAATATCAGAAACAAAATCGTTAGGAAAATAGCAAGAACATAAGTAGTATATCTTCACATGTCATGTTTACCTGGTTTACTTCACCAATTTACTTCATTTAACAGGCTTAAGATGAAACAACTGGTGCAAGGAAAATGACTCAAGAGAGAGCGTCCTGTTTTATCAACCAGTAACTCGTCGTAGATGTTAAATCTAAAGTGTATTTTGAAATAGGCGTAATTTATATCAATCATTAATCTATACTGAAGCAAAATAATCATTTTTTTAGTGCTTTTTATTTGGCATAACCGTAGGGTACTATGTATCGGTAAAATCATTATTCAAAAGATAAAAGGATGAAGTAGTGTTGGGTTTTTTTTTGTAGGGTGTCTTGTAGCCAAATGCTATGAAAATTGAGATTAGGAAGTTTCATTCAAAATGAGAAGAAGCACGAATAAGCAGTTTAGAGACAGCCTATTTGCAAAGGCATGGGTTTTTAATTATTTCGGTACTAAGCTATAGGGTTTCGTTCATTTTTTTCCTTTCATTAAGCAGAAGTATAGAAACAGGTATTAGTCAAGATTCAGTTTCCGGTGCTATCTTGTTTACCTAGGAGAAAAGTCATTCTTATGAAGGCTCGTGAAAAGTTTACCCTCTGCTGTTTCGCTAGGTAAACCGCGGTAGACATAAGTGGCTCTGTAGAATAGAAATGGCTTATAGCAACAGGCCTGACGTATTATTAATTGAAAGCAAAGAAGACTTGAGTAGTTATAAATGTACTTATTTCTCATCAGTTTATTAATGATTAACTTTGTTGCAGATTCTAGCAGTTTGTATATTTACATCAGCTAGTTGGTTGGTTTTACTGTATTGTGAACAATGCACATCATTCAGGACCGCAGATAGTTCCTTCACCTGGTCCTTCTTCTGTACCAACTTCTCAACGATTAATGAAGGAGGCTTTGGCGATTGCCATAACAGTGATTGTCTAGTTCAGCAATTTTTTGAACTATTTTGTGATATATGCATTTCCTCTCACCGAGAACCATGATTATGTAAAGTTTGAAACGAACATCTCATAAGACCTTCATTAATCAACCATTTTAGTCTGATGAGTAAAAACAGCTATTATCTAGGTCTTAGAGACTTTACGTGTCTGATCGTCACTGAATGAAAACTGCAGCAGCTCATATTAACATTCTGTTACCAAACGGAGTCTACTCCTCTTGTATTATAGTTAAAACTAGTTTTTCTAAATTAAAAAAAAATGAAAATATGACTAAATGTGCGTTTTGAATAAACGTAACGTTACAATCCGCCTTCTGTGCGTGTCATGTTCTTCTCTTCGGGTAAAAACCCTTTTGTAATTTTATGCCCTTTATTTTTTACTTCAGGGAGGAGGGTAGGGGTAAGCAAGCATCTTGGACCCAAAGAGTCGGAGGGAGGGGGTCTGGTTTCGTCTAGTCTACTTATCAGGTCGCATTTAAGCAAAGCGTAGGGAATTTACATCTTCTACCTTTTCAGGGAATCTTTCCGTTTGCAATATCAACCTTGTGTTTGGAGTACTAAGTTCAAAACCGATTCAAGCAATACTTACTCGTCCTAAAAGCGAGTGGAAAGTTAATGCCGAACTCGGCTATCGAAAGAGACTTTGGAAAAGTCTAACCTCTTAACTCAGACAAGCAAGCTAGCTACTAAACAAAGTGGCACAAGGGCAAGTAAAGAAACCTTGAGAAAGAAAATAAGGCCTTCTAAAAAAAGAAACAAACCTACAAACAAAATGCAAAACAATACAAAAACAAACAAACATACTGAAGGAAGATAAAGCTGCACAAGAACAGAAGGAAACAAACAAACAACACAGAGCTCCATAGCATCACTCGCGGCTGTTCCCTACTTGGTCAAATAGGGCCCCTACCCCCCTACCCCTTACCCCATCCGTCCTTGTTCAGTTGGTATTACGAGTTTCTATTCCGTCCATTACAATTTCTTGGATGAAGTAGGTTCGTCCTAGACATTCCACATTACTATTCTACAGATCAAGAAGTAATGAAGAGCTTAAGGAGTCGCAATAAGCCCAACTCGCTTTCATTTTGGTAATCTATGTCAGCAGGAGTCTTTTCCGTTTCCAGTAAATTCTGAGGACAAAAACATCCAGCTTGATTTGAGATAATAACCTAGTTGTAAGGCAAAACATATAGATAGTCGAATCATATTCTTGTTTTAACCTGGATTAAAGATAGAGATAGGGCTTTTTTTGGCCACTCTGTTCGACGAAAGTTTTTTCGTCATGATGTATGGCCAGTAAAACATCATGTTCGGAAGTTTAAAGTTGGTGATAGGAAATACATTGAGTTGTAGTCAATGTCCCGGATTAGTTATTTCAGGTTTTTCTCCCCATATTATCTGTTCATGACATTCATGTGCATATAGCCGGCCCTGCTTTGTATCTTTTGTAAAACAGTAGAGATTTCAGACTAATTCGTATGGCTACCCACATAGCATTTTGTGCGACTTTTTAAGGTGTTTATCTATAGGTAGAGGGACGTTTATTTTTTGAAGGTAAAATATGTAGTTGTGGAAAGCGAAAAGACCCTGTGGTAAACGTCTACTGCAGAACATAAGTATACTCAAATCTTCAATGTTATGGTAAGACCTTATGACAAGAGAGTCTCCAAAGCAAAATATCATTGTTGCTGTGAGTTCCATGCAAGCTCTGTGGACAAAGATTTGCCTAATTTGTTAACATAAAAAATCCTCGTCTGGCTGGTTTATCTTTTATCGGTTCAATTCTTGCTCTTTTCAGACCTGTTAGAGAAGAGTAAAAAAAAAAACAAACAAACAAACAAACAAACAAAGAAGAAGAAAAAAAACCACAAATACCACAACTGAAGTTTTCGGAGTCCCCGGAGCTGCTTGCAGATCA
Organism: Pocillopora damicornis; assembly: GCF_964200805.1. Classification (NCBI taxonomy): domain Eukaryota; kingdom Metazoa; phylum Cnidaria; class Anthozoa; order Scleractinia; family Pocilloporidae; genus Pocillopora; species Pocillopora damicornis. The sequence continues at coordinate 18,480,357 of NC_142678.1, forward strand.
GAAATTGTTGAAATTAATCAGAACATTTTAGCAAGCTCCTACAAGTTCCTAAAAACGAGAAGATGGCAAAATTATGAGCTACGAAAGAAGTCCGAAGCGGAAGGCTTTTTTTTATGATTATAAAACTATTGTGCGGAAAATATTTCGTATAATAAGGGCCACCCACGCACCTTTCCTTTTGTATTCTTCATATTAATTGTTTTTAACCTCTCCTCTTAAACATTTCCGCTCGAGACTTTGAGTTTTGCGACCCTGTCGAGAAGTTTGTTTACATTTAAAACCACTGTTCAAAATGGCATTTAAAAGATGTATTTTAAGTGTCTCTGGCCTCAAGTGATTTAATTGATCCTTTGTTTACCCGATGAATGACTCATATCTGGCGCGACATCAAAACCGCACGAGTCAATATTCTACTGTGGAGACCAAACGATAAAGAAGGATCGATAGCCACTACAATTGTACGTGATCAGAATGGCACATATAGAAAATCACAACGACGACTTCCCTGAAATGAACTTAAATTCTATTTTGTAAGCTCGATGACTTTGTATTTGCTAGTGGCAGGAGCTTTTGGCTTTTTCCTGAATATTTTCCATGTGTGGTGTGTTAAGTGAAGCTTCGAACACGATTTGGTCGAACGAGCATAGACGTTTTATTGATGTCACTGGTCTTAGTGGACTTTTTAACCGTTTGTATACCAACACCGATATACCTTTTGCTGTACAGCAACTGCTTTAGAACTCAGCGATCAAGCCACGTTGAAAGACCGGCGATTTGCGAGATATTTCCTGATGTTTGTGTGGTTCAAATTGTCATCGCTGTTTACTCCTACTGACACAGGATGAAATGACCAATTAGCCGTGACCGCGCGAGGAATCTATTGAAGTATAGGCGACAGAATCTCATCATCTTTAGCCTACTCGAGGCACGAGCAAAAACACGAAGAAAATTTGCTATTTGCTTATTTAGTTGAAGGCATAGTCATTGCCTGACATTTCACGTGACCTGGATTCCTGTAATGGTAAGTATCATTTTGATGAGCTTTAAACTTAATACCTTAGGACTAAGATATTCTGTTTGATTAGTTTGACAAATAATTCCGGTGCGACTTCTTGTTTACTTTGACGCACTGATATTATTTTTTTTTTGCCCACGAGCGGAGACTTGCTTCACTAAGTTTCGCAATCTTTGTTCAATTTAGTTATTTTTAAACGATTAGCCATGAAATAGAATTAAAGTACTTCACAAGCTGCAAGGGGATTAAGGACTTCGTAGATAATATGACGAAAGCGTAAACGCAAATTCTCTGTCTGCGCTGACAACCAATTGGTATTTGATGATGAAAACTCGTAAATCAGTCGGTAAATGCTTCATTCTGTTTATCCATAGCAGGGTAATGGTGTCATCATCAACGGGGAATCTCTGTCAGGCAACCGCAAAAGCTTTCTTTGTTAAGAGTTAATGTCCTCACTGCGTATTTGATGATTGACCTTCTTTCTTTCTTTTTTCTTTCTTTCCTTCTTTTTAATCCATGCCTGCGGCAGTCTAGATCTAGATACAACTGTTTGCTGATAGCTTGAGCTGCTAGGCGATGTTGCGACTGTGACCTCTAGTTGAGTCATTGTTGAGTCTTACTTGGCAACGATAGGAATAGATTACGGAAATTGTGCACGTTGTTGTTATACTCATTTTCCAATAACACTCGATATCAATTAACTGACCTCACCGATTTATCTGTTAATATCGGTGTGGATTGACCATGACAGCTGTAATTAATACTAGCGATGCAAATTGGAAAACAACGGATAGAAGTCAATGACAATAAGAGTCAGTCAATGAATATCGATCATACTAGTTCACCTCTGTACGGCATAGGGTAAAACATGGACTGGACCATTTTTTGGACCATTTTTTGGACTATTTTTTGGACCATTTTTTGGACCATTTTATAGGGGGGAAGCATACCATTAGTACTCAGGGAGGGGTGGGATGCAGTCTTCTAGTACTGAGGGAGGGGTGGGAGGCAGAGTGTTATTACTCAGGGAGGGGTGAGAGAAGGACTATTGCTAGGCAGTGAGGGGTGAGGTGGATGTAAGAGTAAACACTACTTGTTAATGGAGCTTTTACTCGATCCTACAAATTATCTTCATCGGTTTTTCGACTGACTTTTTGAATGTTCTTCATTTTTGTCGTCTTGCGAAAGCGAAACTGCCACGTGAACACTGGACTTTGATTTCTATTGAAAATATCGCGTTTAAGATCCTCTACTGTTGAGTTATGCCTGTGCCTTTTGAGTCGGCATGTGTACCATCAGTTGCTTCACGGTTCCCTTCGTGTATACAGTATGTAATTACTAAATTTATCGATCTTCCTTTTGTCATTCATCTTATCAGACGAGATCATGAAATTTCCGGTCCTTAGCCCTTAATTTAGCAGCATATAGTTTTCACCAGCGCTCTTGCAATTTTAACGTCTATACCTTTACTATATAAAATAATCAGCAAACGATTTCGAAGAGGAATTCATCTTCTCGTATCGAGCAAAAGCACTGCTTTACTTGTAATATGGGAAAGATGGGAAAGCGCAAATATCGATTTTATCTGTTTCGCAAACAAAGGAGTTAATCACCCACACCGGAAATAGCGACCAGGCATTCCTCGCGACTCCCGTACGTTTGCTTTCCAATTTGCCCGGGCCGCTGCCAATCACTTCTTGTGTGAAAACCTACGTAACCCGCTAAGTGGAAGTACAGTGACTACTGTTGCTTACCGATGTTTTCCGTCGGCAAAACGTAGAAGTCAGTAAATGTGACCGATTCTGCCCGGAAAATTTTATTGTCTGCAGCTTGGATATGTCAGGAGAGTTTCATTGACAGCTGGATTAACTGCACCCCGTGTTGTGAAACCATAATTATAAAGACATCGCGCTTTCCTTTGTTGTTTTTGTCACATACTAAAGGGAAACGTGAGGTAACTGAAAGATGATTCATGCTAACCCGTCGGTATCACTTTGCACTGGCACAAGTCGACCTAAAAGGCACAACGCATATCTTATATCTTAGTGGAGGATCGAAAACAGGAATGGAATTGATGATATTTTCAATGACAATTATAGTCCAGTGTTTAAGTGCCAGTTTCGCATTCGCATGACAAAAGATTAAAGAAACGTTACGGCCCAGCGCAAAATTTTGACATACAAATAATCAGTCGAAAAGCCGCTCAAAATAATTTGTGATTCAATGAACAATCCATAAGTCAGTAGCAGTTACCAGTATATCAACTTCCCACCCCTCCCTGCGCAGTAGTACTTCTTTCTCCACTAGTAGTAACAGTCTGCCTACCATCCCTCCCTGAGAACTGAGAGACTGCATCCCACCCATCCCTAAGAAATAATGTTTTGCCTCCCCCCCCCATAAAAAAAACTAGACCCTGTGAGCAGGGTAACTGGGATACCTGGATGGCACTGGATCCTTGGAATCAAGTGTAGTGATACTACGGGTGTCAGACTAGTATACTGAATTAGTGCGCTCAAGTCTGGCCAAGGGCATACGCCTATTTCACAACATAGGCATGCTATGCGTGCAAGAGTTCCTTTTTTGTAGGGTGGGTGGATTACTTGAAACATTGTGAGTGATGTCTACATTCTTACAAAAGGAGAGAAGAATATTAATGTGGGAAAGAACGAAAATGTCGAATTACCTCACTCACAGGTATTTTGTGGGAGATTATGTGTGTTTTGCGAATAAATGTAACCAAAAATAAACTGTATTGGTGCCACGGATACCTGTTAGTACAAAATGCAGACAGCAGACTGCAGACCGGATACAAAATATAGACTGCAGACCGGATACAAAATATAGACTGCAGACTGCAGAGTGGGTACAAAATGCAGACTAAGAATCTGAAGAGTTTTTACGTCTGGTATATGATAACATGTCATCTTACAGCTTACCGAGCGTCACGCAATCGCTGTTTTGCAATCCGCCTTCACGATTATTTGCACTATTATGGAATATTCCTGGCCCATTTCTTGATGAAAATCGATCGCAATATTATTTCAAGCCTTCAATATAGTCTTCTTACTTTGCGCGCGAGTTGGTTGGTGTGATGTCTGGACAGATTTTATCAACGTAATTAAAGTAGATGATGTGAACAGTGATGGTAAAGCAAGCTTAAGAAAATACACCTATTTCAAAACATAGGCATGCTATGCAACGGATACACAGGGTATGAGTAAGTTTTATTGATTTTACGAGAAAAATGTTTATATTTCGAAATATGTATCGTTGTAAATCGACCATACTTCGTTCCCTGTACTATTCCTTATAGCGTGCAGTTCCTCTCGTAACTTAACACCGAGTCACACAACGCGTGACGCGTTCATGAATTAATCGTTGGCTTTTTCTCGAGACGTGAGCTTGGGCCGCTTGTGACAAGACAATTGCGTAAACAATATTTAACATAACAACATTATACACAAAAAAACACAGGGTTTTGGATCACGTATTTATTAAAAAAAGAATATCCATACAACTACAATGAAAACAAACATAAGATTCACCTTTCTGATCGTGAAATTTATACCATTCGTACTGTTATCGTAGCTACGTTCCTTGCCATCAAGTGAATCCAACATGTCGTCTTTCTTCACAAGCAGTTTGCATCCCATATAGTTATGTTCTTCAGTAGTTGAACAGCGTTTAGGCTTTAATGGCTTTCAAGCATTCGCGACTCAATCCGTTTCAAAATTACCGCTCAATAACATCTTTCAGTGTGGATTAGCCGCGATGAATACGACTTGTATATGCGTCTGTAAGTATTTTGCGCGTTTGCGCTATAATGCTCCAGGAGATCGCAATCCAATTACGTTGAAATTCAAAACAACTGACCAAAGAGTTTCATGAGCAAAATCTCGTGTTCGTCATGTGACCCGGCCCTGTCTGTGCATGACAACGTCAATCATTGTTAAGATAACACGCGTGATCAGCATGTGAACACCTCATTGGGTCAGAGTTAGTTGTCATGGTGTCGAGGGATAACACGCGTGATCAGTATGTGAACACCTCATTGGATCACAGTTAGTTGTCATGGTGTTGAGGCCCCATTGACCTCTGGGTATTATTGCGCAATTTTTCCATTTTGTGGCGGAGGAAAAAAAAAAAAAAACGACAAAAAAACAAAGGCATTTTATGACTGGGCTACCACAGGTATCCCAGTAACAAAGGCATTTTATGACTGGGCTACCACAGGTATCCCAGTAAATAGTCCATATTTTACCCTACGCCCATAGGCAGAGGGTAAAATATGGACTGGACCATATTTTGGACCATTTTTTTACCTTTTCTTTTGGACCATTTTTTTTTTTGGGAGGAGGGGGGGAGGCTGACCATTAGCACTTAGGGGTCGGTGGGATGCAGTCTATCAGCATTCAGGGAGGGATGGTAGGAAGACTGTTGTTACTGAGGGAGGGGTGGAGGACGAACTATCAGTACGCAGAGAGGGGTGGGAGGTTTATGTATGAGTAACTACTACTAATTATGGAGTGTTCATTGAATCATACAAATTGTTTTGAGCGGTTTTTCGACCGATTATTACTATGTCAAAATTTTTGTGCTGGGTCTTAGCGTTTATTTCATTCTTGTCATGCGAATGCGAGACTGGGCACTTAAACACTGGACTATAATTGTTATTGAAAATATCGCCATCTTCCACTGTTAAGTCATGCGTGTGCCTGTTTGGTCGACTTGTGCCAGTGCTAAGTGATACTCGTGAATTATCTTTCAGTTGCCTCACGTTTCCCTTTTTGTATGTGACTATGGGCCTATGACAAAATTGTTAATATAGACAAATTTTCTGTCATTACCAACACTTTACAGGTGCGGATGGTTTGTCGTGATTCGACAATTTTTTGAGGCGGACAAATTTTTCAAGCGCACCGCCGACAAAATTCGTCCCGGCAAAAGCTTGGGAAAATCTACTAAATAAACAAAACCGTGATAAACTTGTCTATCATATGTCGTAAACACTATCATTAGTGAATTTGACAACTTTTTGACAGCTTCAACATTTTTAGTGCGAATGCAACAGAGGAAACAAAAATTTGTCATGACAAAATTTGTCCTTTGATTTTGATGGGACATTTCTAAATTTGTCTGCTAGTGCGGATATATAGACCCCAAAAAAAGCGAAGCAAAAGCGCAATGTCTTTATAAATGGTTTCACAACATGAGGTGTAATCCAGCTGTCAATGAAACTCTCCTGACATATCCAAGCTACAGACAAAAAAATTTCCCAATAGAACAGTACTTCTACGTTTTGCCGACGGAAAATATCGGTAAGCAACAGTAGTCACTGTACTTTCACTTAGCGGGTTACGTAGGTTTTCACACAAGAAGTGATTGGCAGCGGCCCGGGCAAATTGGAAAGCAAACGTACGGGAGTCGCGAGGAATGCCTGGTCGCTATTTCCGGTGTGGGTGATTAACTCCTTTGTTTGCGAAACAGATAAAATCGATATTTGCGCTTTCCCATCTTTCCCATATTACAAGTAAAGCAGTGCTTTTGCTCGATACGAGAAGATGAATTCCTCTTCGAAATCGTTTGCTGATTATTTTATATAGTAAAGGTATAGACGTTAAAATTGCAAGAGCGCTGGTGAATTCTATATGCTACCAAATTAAGGGCTAAGGACCGGAAATTTCATGATCTCGTCTGATAAGATGAATGACAAAAGGAAGATCGATAAATTTAGTAATTACATACTGTATACACGAAGGGAACCGTGAAGCAACTGATGGTACACATGCCGACTCAAAAGGCACAGGCATAACTCAACAGTGGAGGATCTTAAACGCGATATTTTCAGTAGAAATCAAAGTCCAGTGTTCACGTGGCAGTTTCGCTTTCGCAAGACGACAAAAATGAAGAACATTCAAAAAGTCAGTCGAAAAACCGATGAAGATAATTTGTAGGATCGAGTAAAAGCTCCATTAACAAGTAGTGTTTACTCTTACATCCACTTCTCACCCCTCACTGCCTAGCAATAGTCCTTCTCTCACCCCTCCCTGAGTAATAACACTCTGCCTCCCACCCCTCCCTCAGTACTAGTAGACTACATCCCACCCCTCCCTGAGTACTAATGGTATGCTTCCCCCCTATAAAATAGTCCAAAAAATGGTCCAAAAAATAGTCCAAAAAAATGGTCCAAAAAATGTTCCAAAAAATAGTCCAAAAAATGGTCCAAAAAATGGTCCAAAAAATGGTCCAGTCCATGTTTTACCCTATGCCCCTCTGTACATCGATTTCTGTCAATATCAGTTGATAGAAAAATTCATTGATTATCAATTTTCGTGATCGGTCAGGCGGGCATGGCATATGGTAAAATATTGACTGGGCTATTGGATCATTTTTTGGACCGTTTTTTTGGACAATTTTTTTTGCAGTCTATCAGTACTCAGGAGGGGTGAGAGGCAGACTTGTTACTGAGGGAGGAGTGGAGGACGAACTATTAGTACGCAGGAAGGGGTGAGAGGCAGACTTTTGTTACTGAGGGAGGAGTAGAGGACGAACTATTAGTATGCAGGAAGGGGTGGGAGGTGGTTGTATTAGTAAATGCTACTGATTATAGAGTTTTTAGTGAATCATAAAAATAGTTTTGAGCGGTTTTTCCACTGACTATTTTTATGTCAAAAATTTTGCGCAGGGTCGTAGCGTTTCTTTATTTTCTGTCATGCGAATGCGAAACTGGTACCTTAACACTGGACTAAAATTGTTATCGAAAATATCGCTAATTCCCGTTTTCGATCCTCCACTGTTGAGTCAACCTTGTGCCTTTTAATTGACTTGTGCCAGTTCTTAATGATACTCACTGGCATGGTTAGCATGAATCATCTACCAGTTGCTTTACGTTTCCCTGAGTGAATACAGTATATCATTACTAAATTTGTCTACCTTCTTTTTGCCATTGATCTTATCACACGACAGAGATCACGGAATCATATTACAGCCTGCGTGTACTCGCCTGCGTTTGATTTATTTGCTCCCTGACTTTAATTAATGAATCATTCGTTTTGCTTCAGGAACAAATTGACAATAGGAACGCGAAGGGATTCGTGGTAGTTTGGGAAACTAACGGATGATTCAGTGAATAAGGAAGTGATTGCTGAGGTGTAAAGGTGACAAATCGGTTCGCAAGTAGGAGTTGCTGTGTTGCTGCGGGAGTTCAGCAATTTAGCTTGCAAATAGCGCCACATGGCCCTCTTGCAACCGGAACTAGAACACTTTTCTCCTTGAGCTTTTCATTCCGTCGTTCGTTGGTTCTTTTCTCTTTTTTTTTATTGCATACGTAAAAGGAAAGGTCATATGTGATTGAAAATTACGTTAGCTTACTTTTTTCGGATTTATTATAAAGATGTGTGCTATATTTTTAGGGTCGACGAAGCTACAAACAGTGAGTTAGAGGCAATCAACAAATGGCAACAGGAACGACGTCAAGTCATTCACGTGGAGAAGCAGCTGAGAAGAGTGAAGTCGGGACAGGGCGTGGCTAAAGGGTGGGGCACAGGGTATGGGTCCGGGAGCATAGGACAGGAACGACAAGAAAGGCCAGAGGACTTGGACGAGCTTGCAACTAGATAGGGAACGACATGAAACCAACGTGAGTACCCCACTCGGTCTAGTTTTGTAAATCCATGGCATTCTCAAATGAACAAAGTAGTCAGTTTCTAATGGGGTTGTTATCTTGTGTCACAATTTGCTCGAATTAGGAGCAAAAATCAAAAGCTTTTCAAAATTTGATAGCGCTGTTGATGCACTTTATGAGCTTGGAGGTGATGGTCGACGAAGTGTTGGAATAAGTGCTGTACTAGGGAGCGTATCGTAATTTAACCATTAGCTCTCATTTGAATGACTGTGTTTTTGTAGCTAACCTAGATGCTATAAGGTAGTTGACATGTGTATTTCGTTTCCTAAAATGATGGGAACGCTTCTCTAGTTTATACTACTCTGAATTATTTGCAGTAAGGATCATAGTACGCCATAACCCTACTGGAAAATTCTCAGGTTTGACTGATAGGATCTTTTCGTTTTCTGATGTAGGCTGGCCATCCAGACAGACGAAAACGACGCGTTGAAAGAAGCACTCAGTTCCACACTGAAGGCCCGAAGAAGAGGACTTGAAATTTTATTAAGAGATGATGATCAAACAAAAAAGATTTTCTTGCAGAAGCTGCTGAGATAATTTAGACAGAACTCTGTCCCCAGCTAATGCATGCCGTTTGGAATTTGGGCTTGATACTACAACCCAAATGATATCATTATGTACATGATTAAGCCTTCAATCGATCATGTCTGTTTTGTTACGTTCTCTATTTTGCGGCAAAAATAGAGGAAATAAAATATTTGCGAGAGACACTTGGATACCTCCTAACCTTTCTTGCTTGTTCATAGTTAATTTAAATGTTTAAGGTTTCGGTTCTTACCCGAGCGGCTTAAGCGATAATCGTTAAAGGTATCCTTGTGAAGAATCAGCAAATTTGAAGAGTTTGTAAATGATTTGCTATCGCCTTTTACGTATTTTTCTATTTAAACGCGCCAATTGAACGCCGTACAATTCAAATTTTCCTTTTTAGTACACAACATCTTTATCCAGGAATGATGCTTCTATCCTATTTCAACCACATTTTATTGGGAAAAAATTATTATTGTATAGATCGAAATGATTCTGTGAGGCCGCGGTTTTCTAGAGGTCCGTAAGAAGACAAGATTGCGGATAACCGGAAGTGAAGTGTCACTTCCGGGTATCCGCCATCTTGGATCGATGGTGGTCACGTGAAATGTAAATGATGTGTTTTCCTAGAAACGTACTGTCGGAAACCACCCAACAGTTTCCGAGAATTCACTTTACTCGAAGAAGGTCTTCATTCTTTATTAGGACGAAACATTTTCGTAAATCGTGAAAAAGTCGGTTGGGACCACTTCGCCTGTTTTATACAAAGGTGAGTGATATGTGAAAATGCTTAAGCATCCTGATAAGGAAAGATTTCTATGCGGCGAAATCTGGTTGTTTGTCGGTGTACTAGAATATGGTAGTGAAGCAAAGCGATGCCATGTCAAATCAGATCAGCATCGTACACATTCCTAAATTTGAGCTCGACGAAATTGATTTGGAGATTCAAATAGTTAAATTACCATTCTGTTCCTCTTACTAATCACCTTTACACGCCAGCATGTTTTGAAGCTAAAATGTAACGTGATGAAGACGAGCCGTTGCAAAATTAATCTCATTTGATTTCGGTCAGAAAATCAACAGAAGATGAGTTCAATACTTGTGTGTAGCAAAATGTCGCAAAGAAAAGTTCGACTAGATTCATCTGGCCTGTCTGTGGGCTGGAAGGGATTCAGCTACGGCAGAGCAAAGGCCACGAATAACCTATAGCATCATTTTACATTATGATAGTTGTATGCAGTTCAGATCAATGTTTCGCAATAGATGCAAGGCATTGCGAGCTGGTTGGTTCCATCATTTGTGATCGGTTCTCCTCGCTATTTACTGCGTCTCGCTGTGTTTTGCCACCTCCTTGTATCTCAAGTCTTTTTATGAAATCAAAACGCGCACGACGAATAGCTAGATTTACTGAAGAATATTGATTAATTAACAGATATAATGAAATATATACTTCCATCGCGGTATGTCAGTCGCAAACAACATTAGTAAGCGACTTGAAGCATCTTAATTTTCAAGTAAATCTTTGGAAATCAACGTGCATTTTATCATATAACCAACTAAAAGAAAACATTCTATATTAAGGCTAGCATTTCACAATAGTCACCTTTAATACCACAGCGATTTCCAGCAGAATAGGATTGAGTAAACTTTTACCGAAATTTCAGTGTCGCAATTCGATTTATATGCATTTTTCTTTATACGTAGTTCCTCTGCAAGTGATAGAAATCTTTGTCGCAAACGATGTGTTTAACTTCACTGATAAATTGTTTCAAAGACAATTTACTTATCATAACTAGTTCCCAAAAATGCCTAATGAAGATGATAATCCCTAATGCAAAGCAAAGCTGTTTTAAAGCTCTTCATGGGCCGGTTGTCTCAAATATTTCCAGTCAGTTGCCCACTCGCATGAGTACTAGTTCTTACTAAAGTAGATCTTTCTAGCATTACTTTAACAGAATTTAAAGAAACCGACTTCTTTTATTTAATTTTTCAGTAAAGCTTAATCAAGCTTAGACTCGTTTCTTCCAAATAGAAGTTCGGGGCCAAGAGCAAATAAGTTATGAAACCATATGTTAGGATCGGTGCTATGCAAATTTTTAGCGAGATCGATTCTTTGTTCCCCTTTCTGTTTCATTTATTTGTGATAGGCTTGATTCTGTTGATGGAAGTTGTCCGACACCTTCAATGACCACTGCTTGAAACTTTTTATGTGAATGTATAATCATTTTTACCGAAAATATCGCATTCCTTAGTAAGGAGCATGCCATGGCGTGTTGGAGTTTTCACATTGTTGTTGTTTAGTAGAGTATTCATAGGTCGAGTGACTCCTGTTGTTGCTCTACTTTAACTGTCCTTAACTCGATGATCAAGGTAGTATATTTACCATACAACACTCGTAATTTTACATTTACCCCGATAACACATTAACGTATTTGTCTCGTCTACACCCGATGAACCGAGTGAGGAAGTTTCATTCTTGACTTCAGCATTGATGCAAATCTTATGAAAGCTTGACTTGCGCAAATCTTAATTAGGTAAGGTTTGAAAACGAGCATGAAAATCACAGGCCAGGCCCTAGAACATAAAGCGGAAATGGCAATCTTTGCTCTGATATAGGGCTGGATTTATAGGGATGGACAACTTGGATATATATAAATCCGAATTGTACCTTTTCCTTTTCCTAGGGGAAAAGACATGACCGGAAGGTGCAGCTCATTTCCTAGAATCCCAGAATTCTTAGAAAGGGTCATGTTTATTCAAATTCCCTTCGTGAGCTGCAAATGTTGATGCATTAGCCGCTATCTAACGGATGAAAAGCACTTTTGGTAGCGTTTGAATGAAAAGCAAAGTAAGCAGGGTTTGAAAAATGTTTTGTTTACGATAAAATTTGGCGCCATCACTGCGGAATTCGAGAAGTATCCCTCAAGTCGCGAAAGGTCGGCTGTTGCCTCATGAAATAATGCAAATTTGCTGCGATCTTTCCTATTTTTAGTGAATCATGATATAAATTTTTGCATAAATCTACAGTTTAGGAATAAATTTCTGAATGAACAAAAACTTGGAGGTTTCGGTAACCTCAAATCAGCAAGGAAGTTAAAATTCACAGTCACTCGAAATCCCACCGCTGTATGTTGAGGTAATACTGCTCAGCAAATAATGAAAGATGCAATATCTGAGAGATGACAACTGTATCCAAATTTTCACGTGATCATCACGGTCACTTAGAAAAGTTCATCAATCACTTTTCAATGCTGTAGTTTTAGAAAGAATATGGCTACGGATCTTGATTATAAATAATAAATATTCATGAGAAAATTAGAACCAGAGAAAAAGTTCGGATAAACGAGAAATCCGGATAGTCGAGGTTGATAAGCTGGGTTGAAGGAATTTTCGTGTCATCAGATAGGTTTAAACGATATCCGAAAAAGTAATTGTATAAATAAGATTAAATGAATAGTCTTGCTTTCGTCATCACCTCATGTTTGCTTCATGATCGAAGAACTAATTATTTTGGTAGATCCCACAGCCCCTCTTTCAATAATTTACCCTTTGGAAATTGCAAAACAATCCCTAAATGCTTCAAGTTGTTGTAAATTTATTTACTTGTTGGTTAAGTACGAAATATTTCAAAACCGAAAGATTTTTTAAGATTGGAGAAAAATTTATCACAATATTGACCAATTAATTGATAAAATTCAGCATCGTAAATAACGTAGAATTCACAGAGTTTTCTTTTTAAGAGAAGCTGCATATGTTTATGGTTCCTTCAGTATCCTTTTAGCCAGCAGGTTGTTATTGCCTCTCAAGGTCTTCTTGAGGTAGCTATAGAATGCTATGGTGACGATCTGCTACATAGCATGTGTTAGAAATTTCTATCAACTGGTGTAAAGTTATTTGGAAGCACGTACCGTTCGCTGAAAAAATCTGAACGTCTGCAAATAATTTGTTTAAATGATTGTCGTCAAAGCATATTGTGTGTACTTCACTTTCACTTGTGAAAATTCTCACTTGTTTATTTTACTGAGCTCTAAAGTGTTGCACAATATATTGCAATATGAACTCATAAATTCTGAACTGAGTTGGTTTGTTTGATTGTTTTTTTTTTTTCTCAGATCTTTCAAAGGTTGGATGAAGCTGTAACAGTTTTTATTTTTATCGATGTTCTTTCTCTACAGAACGATTGGAGTAAGTGCTCTTGGTTTGTTATCATCTTGCCTACTCTTCAGCTACAGAAGCAATCTGCTTTAGTTGTTAAAGGGGATGGCCTGAAGCAATATTCTACAAGAGGTACATGTTTTTCGTCTTGTCACGAGCGTGAGACAAAGGAAAAATTCTGAGTCCATATGAGGAATCGAACCTCAGACCTTCGGATTCCGCACTCCGATGCTCTACCACTGAACCACAAATACTCTACGGTGAGCGAGGTCTATTACGAGGTTCATATGATACGCGTCCTGCATACTGCTAAGATTAGCAGTGTCGATAGCATCATGTTTGTTAATGGAATAAGAACGAAAAAAAGTACAGAGGAAAAAAACGAAAAAAACATGGTAGAGCAGCGGAGCGCGGAATCCGAAGGTCTGAGGTTCGATTCCTCATGTACCACCTTAAAAAATTTTTTTTGTCCCACGCTCATGACAAGACGAAAATCATCTTTCTCTATTTCTTTACCGAGCTCAAAACTTACCCTCTCTCTTATTCTATTAAAGGTTAAGCTCATCGACCTGGGTTATAGATAGAAGTGGTGCATTTTAAATTTGGGTTGTTCTCGGGTTCCTACCAAAGTAAATGATCAAGAACGTATCGTAGGACATTGAAACGAAAGTGCCTGCACATGATCAATTTTTGAACATTGTTTGCTAGACATACGTCTTGGTGTATACTTATTTATTACCTCTACTTTATCCTCAGATAGATGGACTAAAAGTGTAGGAGAGTGAAGTCACAAATATGGGTAGGTATATATTTATATTAAATATCAACTGAAAGAAGCTCCTAGGTGAGGAAAACCTTTTGGGTTCATTTAAAGAATCCCGAAATTTAAAAGCGAAAAGTTTCAACACCACCCAGACTCGGACCGTATCTCCCGGCGACATCCATTTGATAAGATTGGGAGGATCAGGAGGCTGAAGGTGTTCCATTTATGTATCATCGTTTTTGGTTACTCGGTAGATGATGACTTCAATTTGATTCAACCATCGCTGATCCAACAGTTGAGAACCATTCTAGATCAGTATCCAGATGATGGACAGATATTGAAGGTGAAGAAAGCGCACACAAAATACATGAATTATATATATATGTGTGTATATAGTTAAGTGTACTATAACGAAGTAACGAAGAGGCCAACTCTTGACTGTTCTGGCCTTCTTCAGGTTACAAATTAAAAACTAAAAAGCTATTTACAATGGTTGCGACTCGTATAAAAAACAGAAATTTTAAGATTGAGGTTAAGTTATACAACAAAGGTCTAAATTACAAACTGAGAAAGGTTAAACAATGAAAGGCAAAGAAAGAACTATGGGTGTTATGTGAATACAAATAAGGTCAATACAAATAAGTGAAAAAAATTAGAGAGAAAAAAGAATCTAACTTAATTAGTAGTGTTTACTCCGGAGTAACAAGCTCCCCATTGAAGGTCTCTGAATGAATGTAATCAGGTAAAAATGATAACAGGATCTCAGGAAAGGACCATTAAACTGCAGTTACAATTTCCCCTCCAAGGCTCCCTTTTTTAAAAAACCGATGACAAACATAACAGAATCCCTGAAAAGAGCTCTTGAACTCAGGAATAAACAAATATCAAAAATGATAATGGAGTAAATTTAAAATAAAATATGTCATGTTGGAAAATGGCAAATCACAACTACTCAATTATAGTAATTAATGCGGTGTTTTGATCGAAATTCCCGCTGTTTGTTGTATATTATATCAATCTAAATATATATATATGTATGTATGTATAAAATATGTAAATAGATATATCTTTGGTTTTCTCATCTAAAAGAGACACTTTCTGATAAGAAAACAAAAAGTGTCTATATTTCATATCTTTTTCCACATTGCAACGTTTTTGAAGATGAGTGACCATTTTTTGTTATATCGACAGAACTAAAATTAATTTTTGGCTTTCGTATGGTATTGGTATATACTTACACAACATTACACCTCGGTGTCAATGAGTGTGATGAATATTTTCCTCCATTTCCGCTTTCATTCTTTTATTTTCTTTTTAATCTGAAGATTAAACACTTTCCGTCTGTGTTGGTCCCGCATGACACAATTGTAAATTGTTCTTTCCTCCAGGAACTCATTCAAAATGCGGAAGATGCAAATGCCAGACGCGTAAAGTTTTTGCATGACAAAAACAGTTATGGAACTGAACATCTATTTGATGAGGAGCTCGCACAATTTCAGGTGAAACAATGTCATAGACCTTAAAACTATTTAAAGAAGATTTCATTTTTTACAACAGTTGACATAAACTTGTTTGAGAAATTAAAACAAAATCGAGTAGCTACTACTTATGTCAAAGAGATTAACCTGTAAAACCATCCTGGATAGACGTTAACGATCTGCCTGCCGGAGGAGATTATTGGAGTTGCAATTTTGGATCCTGCGGTAGCAACCAGGAATATTGCCTGCCCCCATTTAGATTCCGAAGTGGAGAAAGTTACCATAACCGTTTTGTCAGAGAAATCAACATATATACTTTCTCGGGTCTAGAAACAAAAACCGTTCGACCAGGAACCCTCTGTACCAACCAAGAGGCCCCCGATTCTTTGTATCTACATCGCTACCAAGTTTGAGTCTTTATCTCTCTTCATGTTTTTCGTCGTAGGGTCCAGCACTCTTCTCCTACAACGACGCAAAATTTAGGAAAGAAGACTGGACAGGAATACGACTTGTCAGCGATAGCATTAAAGTGGAAGACCCCATGAAAGTTGGTCGATTCGGCTTGGGTTTTAAGTCTGTATTGCATATGACAGGTAAGTCAAAGTGGGTTCTTACGAGCATGTATCATCGAAAGTAGTCAGGACATCTCTGCAATGGTATTTCACCTGATTCGGTTTGCTACTAGCTTCCTTAAATGTCAAATATATAAAGTTATTGTATCCTGTAATGGAATCTTTCCACGCTATATCGAACAGTTACTAGCTATAACCATGTTATTGATAAGGTTTCCCACCATGCGCCATGTATAATTGATACTAATTTTGCATTCAAATTATTATTTCTTTTTCTTAAGATCTACTTTGCACATTTTTGACATCTCTAATATATTGAAATCAAATAAATAGCAATATACTAGGTAGTGAAAATTTACAGCTGATATCTGGTTTTTCTTTTCTTTAAGATCTACCAAGTGTGCTTAGCGCTGAAAAAATTGGATTTATTGACCCTCATGGAATTTACTTTTCCGATAAACGGAACAGAAGAACCGGTAGATGTTGGAGACTTGATGAAGACTGTGCGGAGATGGAAAAAATACCCGATCAGTTCCTTCCTTTCAAAGGAATCTTGGACTGTAACGAAGAAGTGTTTGCCAACGGTTATTATGATGGCACCCTATTCCGTTTCCCTCTAAGGACCACACCTACCGATCTATCGAATACACTGTACACCGAGGAGAAAATGGACACTTTGTTTGAAAGTTTTGAAGCCGATGCTCACTTGGTCCTTCTCTTTCTTCAACACTTAGAATCAATTGAACTCTATGTTCGAGAAGAGTCACAGGCTAGTCCCAGAAGAACATTTCAGGTTAGAGTTGCCGAAAAAGACTTGGAATTGGTTCGCTCTAAGAGGAAGGAGTTCCTTGGGAAGATCAGGCCCGGGAAATTGATGCCTCACTCTGTTGCAGTGACGTATGCAATCACCATAGAGACAATCAAGTCCAGTACATCTCATGAAACAGACCTTCTGCAGCAGTACTCCTTTCTTGTCACCAACTACTTTTGTGGGGGAGAAGTTTCATTGAACTTCAAACGGTTGATGACAGATAAAGAGCTAAACTATCTACCCATTGTGGGTGTTGCCATGCCATTGCCTAATGGTCCTGAAATGCAGACGCCAAATATCAAAGGCCACGTGTTTTGTTTCCTGCCATTACCAGTTCCGATGAGGAGCCTGACAGGTCTGCCAGTGCACATAAATGGGTTCTTCGCTTTAAGTCAAAATAGGCGATATATCAAGTCTCCAAATGCAGATCAAGAAGAGCGAGAAAGTATGGGTCGGCGGAAACTGACTGACAAGTCACTGTTGTGGAATAAGTGTCTCCTGGAGGAAGCCACACCAAGGGCATATGCCACCCTAATTTTGCAAGCTACAAAACTGGTCTCGTGTTTTCTACCAAGAACATCAATTTACAAGTAAGTGGTAATATCTATCAATTCACTCACCACCGAGCTTTCTTTAGCTAAGTGTGACCAGAAAGTCATAACCAATAACAAGGTGGTAGCCCACACATACATGCGTGCATAATGAATTCTTGTCTATGAAAGATTCTCAGAGCTTAGTAGTACTTCATTATCTTTTTTATTATAAACACTCGGTAATCTAAATAGCTTTTTTCTGATCTCAGATTTTAAATCAACAGTCACGGGTTACCTTCATTATGACAAACCCATGTCGTTAAAGTTAATTACGAAGAAATTCAAGTTTGATATGTTTTACAGCAACAATCTTGCTGTTTTGAAATTCAATGTGATCAAGATATCTTGGTTGTTGTCTTGCAGAGCGTGGCCAAATATTACCTGCATTGACCAGAAGTGGACGAAGCTCATCAATCCTTTTTTTAGTATACTTTTACAGCACAATGTTGTTTCCACCGATGCAGATTCTCGACGCTGGATTACAGTGGAAGAAGCAATTTTTGATCTACTTGATCAAAATGAAACTAGGGAAGTAGTTCTTCGAGTGTTGCTGTCAGCTAACGTGCCCGTTGTCTCTGTGCCGAAACACGTCATCAAGGCTATTACTAACTATACCTCTGTCAAGGAAATCAAACCCAGCCTCGTGAGATCGACCATGAAGAAAATTCCGTCATTTTACAAGAAACTTAATAGGCACGAAAAACTTTTGCTCCTTAATTTTTGTCTTAAAGATGGCAAATTTGACTCGCTCTGTGATTTGGAGCTTTTGCCTATTTCCGATGGGAACTTCATCAAATTCAACAACCAATTGGAACCCGTGTATATCTGCTCTAGGGAACATCCCCGAGAACTTTTTCCAGGGCTAGAACATCGTTTTTTGGATGAAACGATCGGCGAGGCAATCACTCAGAGGCTTGAATCCGCAGGAAAGCAAGGTAAAATTACTTTCTCATTTGATAGTTCTTGATGTAAGACTATCGATTCCTTTGGCATGATTTCCGAACTAAAAATCTCTACTAACCACCCTTGTCACACAAAATTCAGCTATTAAACATTTGAGTGTTGCGCGTCTGATGTTTAGCCTGTTTTATTGCCCTCCTTGATTTTTTTTGTCGTGTGCCCAATTCCTTTTTGTTGGTTTTCACAAAGGAAGTAGTTAATTTTAGACATCTAACTTTCTTTCAGGATCCACACAGCTGAGGATACTCCGTAAAGACGACGTGAAATCACTACTTCCACGAGCACTGCCGTTTGAGTGGAGCGAGGGGAACACCGTCCTGTGGTACCCTGAAGATCGAAACCATAGTCATCCACCCAAAGGGTGGATCAGGGTCGTGTGGAGATATCTGCAAAACTGTTTTGCCGATGCAGGCGATATTCTTAGTCTCGGTAAACTACCGCTGCTTCCGCTAAACATGTCAAAGACACCAGTCACCATGGCGCCACTTTGTGAACCTTCCAGAGTAGTAGTCAAACACTTTTATGGTCATTACCTAGACGATGATGTATCAGATATTCTCGTCAAGCTTGGTGTGCTTATCATGACCGATTATCCCTCGTTTATTGGTCACCACCCAGCTGTTTTAGGAAGGTTTGTACATCCACCATCCGTTCAAGGTGTTTTGAAAGCAATGGTGGTTTCCTCAAGTATGATGACTAACGGAAAACTTTTCGAAATTGTACGTATAGTACTTTCTACTAAGGAAAAACAACTCCTGAGATCATTCTTAGTCAATATCAAATGCAAGCAGTTGTATCAAGTGGAGTATGATGTTCTGTGCTCTCTACCAGTTTTTGAGACTTTGGCGAAGAAATTCGTGTCAGCAAAGGAAGGTCTGCGTGCTGCACCCCCTGAGCCTCTTCCAATTACACTGAGAGGAGACCTCGTTGATGTTTCTCAAGACGATTCAATGGCGTTGGCACGTCTCCTAGGAGTTCAGATTCTAACGCCCGTCGAACTGCTATGTCAGGTTGTATTTCCAGACATCAAGCAAGGATGCTACTCGGAAGAGCAAATTGACAAGCTGATGGAGCATGTGTTGGATCGTTATGCAAGTGCTTTTCGCAAGAATGCTTGTTTCAAGAGGAATTTGCAGGACTTGGCTTTCGTTTCCACACAGAAAGGACGAGCAAGGCCTTGTGAGCTATTTGACCCTAGAAACGTCATTATCAAGAATCTGTTCGTCCATGAGGATGTTTTTCCTTCCTCCACATACGGTAGCCCTTCAGTACTTGTGATTCTTGAAGAGCTGGGAATGAAAGGCGAGGATGACGTCACCGCGACCGACCTCTATCAAAGTGCTAAGATGATAAGTAAGTTTCCCAACCTTCCGTCGTTAAAGGAGAAATCTAAAAGAATCGTGCGCTTTCTCAACGAGGATCCTCAAAAGATGCTGGACCTGGTTAGTGGACAACAATTGTGGATTTTGTTAAGAACTATTCCTTGGGTTTCAAGACGAGAACAGCGACCCTATGGTTACCCTCCCAGCCTTCCATATTGGAAAACAGAAGAAGAAGAAAATAAAAGATTTTTCAAGCCCGTTGAATTGAAGAGTCACCAATTTTCAAACCTAATTGGAACTGTAATGCCTGTTGTTGACGTGGATAAAACCGAAACAATCAGTCAGTTTTTCGGCTGGCAAAATGAACCCCGTGTAAACCAAGTAGTCCAGCATTTAGAAACTGCGGTGAGGTGCTACTCACAAGTGCAGAAACCGTACTACATTGTTATGCTGGCCGAAATATACAGGTGTCTTGGTGAGCACCACCATGATGTGGATGAGGAATTTAAGGCCATCAACGTCTTTCCTTGGGTATGGAATGGAGATGGATTTTCTTTACCAAGTCACTTACTCGCTACAAGGCCATCGATGGATCTCGCACCTTACATACGTTGTCTTCCTGTGGACTTCAGGCAGCACTGTCGTCTTTTTGAGTACTTTGGTATGCAGAGGGAATGCGATCCATCTGTTCTGGTAAAGGTTCTAAGGATGATCAAAGTGAAACACGACGGCGGAAGTGTCATGAGCCTTTCCGAAGTGAAACACGATCTTCAGTTATCTGTCAATATCCTGAACGAGTTGGCGAGTGGAGACTTAACCGAGGCGCTTCAAGGAGACATCTTGATCCCAACTTATCTAGAAGACAACTCCTATGTCAGACTTCAGCCCGTAGACAGTTGCATGTATGGAGAACAAAATGACGACGAAGAAATCGACTACTTTTACGTACACCCAAATGTCCCAAATGTAACTGCTGAGCGTCTTGGTGTGCCAAGTATAACAAACCGACTGCTTGATGCTGATGAGCTTGCTATTGGAGAAGAGTTTGGACAAGGAGAAAAACTTACCACCCGACTCAATCGCCTACTCGAAGAGTACACGGATGGCTTTTCAGTTCTGAAAGAACTGATTCAAAACGCCGACGATGCTGGCGCCACAGAAGTCAAATTTCTGTATGACGAGAGAAAGAACGAGGAAGCAATGACTTGTCTGATTGACGAGGGAATGAGGGGTTGCCAAGGCCCTGCGTTGTGGGTTTACAATGATGCAACATTTGAGGAGGAAGACTTTGAGAACATTACAAAATTGAACGAAGCAACGAAACAGCACGACACCGAAAAGATTGGCAGGTTTGGACTGGGCTTCAATGCAGTATACAATTTAACAGATGTTCCCATGTTCATAAGCAGAAACAGCTTTGTGATTTTTGATCCACATACGTCGTATCTCGGGAAAGCTCTAAAGAACAAAACGAAGCCAGGAATGAAGATCAATGTCAACAAGGAAGTGACGAGGCTTCGAAAATTTAAAAACCAGTTCAAACCATTCAATGGTATATTTGGCTGTGATTTAAATCTTCAAAAAGAGGACAACTCGTTCAATGGAACTCTGTTTCGATTTCCGTTGAGAACAAGTGAGCAGGCTTTGAAAAGTGAGATAAAGAAGCTGGCGTATGACGACACACAAATGCGAGAATTACTGCTTATGCTTATTAGAGGAGCCGAAACCTTACTTCTCTTCACACAGAACGTCCTCCGCGTGAGCATTTTTTCTTTGAACACACCCGAAGTTCAAGACGAAACAGTCAAATTGACGTTCAAGATCACCAAATCATTGTCTCAGGAGGGAATAGTAAGAGCCTTGTCCGTCCCTGTTTCCCTTCCTCCCACCGCGAACATTTTGAGCTTCGATGACCAGAATTTTTTGAAGCAATGCAGTTTCCTCCAAGCGTCATCGCGAGTTGTTGGAGCATTTAGGAAGGGGCAGCTAATCGAACTGACAAAGTCCTCTTTGAAGATTAACGTCCACTGCATCTTCACGGAATGCGGTCTACGTTTCTTTAAACCTGATGCAGCAACCATTCATCCCGAATGTACAACCTGGCTTATAGTCTCCTCCATGGGAGATGGACGTGCACTGAAGTTTGCTGAGAATGATTTTAGCCTTCTTCCATCAGGAGGGGTGGCTGTTCAACTGGCTTTGAGCGATGCCGACAAATTTGTGCCTGTACCTGTTTTTAAGAACGATGATGGAATTGATGTCAATGGGACTCTTTTCTGCTACCTTCCTCTTCCTATTCATAGTGGCCTTCCAGTACATATAAATGGAGCCTTTGCATTAGCTGCGAACAGACGCCATTTACAAGAAAAACTCGAAGGAGACAAAGATTGTTATGGGGTTGACTGGAACAAAGCGCTGATAGTAGATTCCATTTGCTCAGCCTATGTGTGCCTCCTTGAAGATTTAAGGTCAATTACTCCAACTGACGGATCTTATAGGTTCCATTCTTTGTGGCCGAAAGCCGATGCAGTATTCCCAAACCTTCGAAACCTCACGCAGTCATTTTACACGCAGATATCCACTGGAAATCACGCTTTGTTTTCTGATGGAGAGAACTGGTTTACTATCAATGAGGTGGTACTTCTTCATCCAGTTCTTCGAAACGATCCTTCGATTGGCGATACTTCATTCAAAGTTTTCCAGCTTTTAATGAGCCAGCACGTAGTGGTTATTGATGTCCCTTTGTCTGTCGTGAATTCTTTCCAAAGCTGTGGAAGTGGGAAAGTTATTAAATCAAAGATCTACGACAAAAATAGATTTTTTCGTGAAGTCTTTTTCCCGAATATTTCCTCAGTTCCTTCAGAGATGAGAGATACGCTTGTTTTGCATGCAATGGACAACAACTGTGATGATTTGGTCGGAGCTCATTCTTGTATTCCGACATCTCCACTTGGAAACTCTCTTAGACGTCCTTCTGAGCTCATTCACCCAGGCAAAGATGCTGCTCGCCTCTTTCTGCCTGAAGATGGCAGATTTCCATGGGGAAATGCAGAAACCTTTCTGAATCCTGGACGACTTGCAAAGCTTGAGCTTTTAGGAATGGCATCGGATTACCTTCCTTGGCTGGAAATGGCAGAGAGAGCGGAAAGTATCCATAGAATAAATGCAGTAAACAGTGAAGTAGCATTGAAAAGAGTGAAGGAATTCATAAGATTTCTAGAGAGGAAGATCAAGTACTTCGATGAACCACCACCAGACTCTGTAAGAAAGCGATTGTTGAAGGCTCGATTTATTCCTGTTCTAAGGAAACCAAGGAACTTTCCTCTCAAATGGAAAAGCGAAGAGTACGAAAATGATGCGTTACTCGCCCCAAAAGATGTCTTCGCGGAAGACGAAAAATATCTTTTGTGCTGCGCAGAACCCCTGATCGGGGTGTTTGTCCCGCTAGATGTCAAAGCGTTGCTGAAGCTTAACCAAAAGCACGCGACGTTAGACCATATAGCATGGCAATTGAAACAGGCATTGTCTTGCAACGTTGCGTCCTTAGATTTAAGTGCCATGGAAGAGATAAATACTGTATGCAAATCAGTGTACTCATACCTGCAGAATGCCATTTCAAGGAATGGTGCAGCCGTTAAGAAATTATTGAAAGACAAGAAGTTTATCCTTTGTGGAAGAAAGTTCCTCCATGCTGGCCAGGTAGCTTTTCAAGTCAGAGATGACTGTTCACCTTATCTATACCAGCTTCCAAAACAATTAGCAGAGGACTTCCCTAAGCTAATGAGATTTGCCGGTGTCAGGGAACGTTTTGAAGAGAAAGACTTTATTTCAAGTCTACATACGATGAGAGGGCAATTTTCTGAGAATGAGTTGGACGAAGAAAACCTCAGAGTTGCAGTGCGTCTAGCAAATCAACTGGGAGAAACATTAGGATCAAATGAGGGTAATCCTGCTCTGCTGGAAGAAAAATGGGGAACCATTTACCTTCCTGACTCAAGGGCAGTGATGACAGCAGTATCTGACCTTTGTTTCAAGGACTGCCCCTGGATGCCTGACGAAGAAGGATTGCATTTTGTTCATTCCAAAATTCCCTGGTCAAGTTGTGACTTACTTGGTGTTAAAACTCGTCGAGAAGAAGCCCTGCAAAAACACATGGTCAGAATTTCCTTTGGACAGAAAGAGAAACTAACAACTCGCCTGAAACGCATTCTTCAGTGTTACCCCTGCGAAAAGGAAATTTTAAAAGAACTTCTTCAAAATGCAGACGACGCACAAGCGACCGAGATTTGTTTCATAAAGGACCCACGACACCATCCAGATGTGAAAGTGTTCGAAGATTGTTGGAAACCTCTGCAGGGCCCCGCCTTGTGTGTGTATAACAACAAGCCTTTCACTAACGACGATCTTGAAGGCATTCAGACTCTCGGCGAAGGTAGTAAGGGTGAGGATCCGAACAAAACTGGCCAGTACGGGGTAGGCTTTAACGCTGTTTATCATTTGACTGACGTTCCGTCCTTTGTGTCCCAGGGAGAAGAGATTGGGGATGTTTTGTGCGTATTTGACCCACATTGCAAGTATCTTCCAGGTGCGACGCCTTTAGAACCAGGTGGTCGGTTCGACGATACAGTTACCCTCAGGAAGAAATTTCCTGATATATTTCCTTGCTACTTGCCAGATCACTTCAAGATTGACAACGCAACCATGTTCAGATTCCCGCTAAGAAACGAAGAAATGGCTCGCGAGTCGAAAATTTCTTCAAACTGTGTGTCCGTTAGAGAACTGGATTTTATGATAGAGGGACTTAAAAAAGAACTGTTTGAGGTTCTGCTCTTTGTAAAAAACGTCAGAAAGATAACCATTTGTGAAGTTGACAAAGCAAGTGGAAAATTGGCGAATTCCTATAAAGTTGAAGCAGCATTGTCGAAAGAAGATGAAGCCAAAAGAGAAGAATTTACCGACTACATCAAACAGATTGGGAAGTCGGCGAAGGAGAGAGGGGGAATCGACCCAAGAGAGATACCGGTGATAAAAGTGTCCTACGTCTTAGATATAACAGACACTCGTGGCAACGCAGAAAAGTGGCTAATTGTACAACAGGTTGGTTTTGAAAAAGATGTAGAAGAAAGTATTGTCAACGCTTTTAGGAGGCAAGAGCTTGGAATGCTTCCTCGCGGTGGCGTTGCATGTCTCTTAGAGAGAAATTCCAGGTATACTGTCCGAAGACAAAAGAAAGCATATTGTTTCCTTCCTCTTCCTCTTGAGACAAACCTCCCAGTTCACGTAAATGGACACTTTGCCTTGGACCACGAGGCAAGAAGAAGTTTGTGGAGGGATGAAGGGGACCGTGGTGGATATCGAAGTGATTGGAACAATGCGCTTTTAACAGATGTTGTCGCATCATGTTACATCTCCATGTTGGTTAAAGTACGGAACTTGCTTAAATTACCCACCACGCAAGACGCAAGCCCTCAAACTGAATGCGAGATCATTAGCAAGCTAAACGTTTATGAATCATATTTCCCAAGTAAAATTCCCTCAGACCAATACTGGAAGACACTGGTTCATTCTGTGTATCAGGAAATAAATAAAATGGAAGCAAAGGTTCTACCAGTGGTTAGGAAGAAATCCCTTGATGGTGCATCGGTAATCACCGAAGAAATCGAAACTGCTGAGATAACCTGGCTTTCACCAAATGGAATTGGGAAGCATCAAGCATTTTTTGACGATCTTGAAGTAAAAGGACCCTTTGCAGTAACGCATGGAAGGAGTAAAGAAGAGATCGAGAATCTTGCAAGATTCCGAAAGCTGTTCAAGAGCATACTACTTGAAAGTGGCTTTAACCTGGTAGTTTTTTCGTTGGCATTGCATAATTCGTTTCAGCGAGCTGGAGTTACGACAAGTTGTGTTTCGCCTGGTAAGGTCATTGATTTCTTCAAAACGGTCAGCTCTGGTGACCGTTTGTGCGCGATTGGACCAATTCCTTGCGAGGTCCAGAACACTTCATTAAAAAGTGTTCTTGGAGTAATTACTGTCTTGCTGTATTGCTGTGATGACGAGAACTTTCTGGAAGCGTTACCCGGTCTTCCTCTCCTTCTTACACAAGACCAGAATCTTCGATTGTTTTCAAATAAAGATCCCAAGTTTCTCTCACAATACAAAGATCTTCTACCAGGGTCTCCGCACATATTCCTCCATGATGAAATTTACAAAAGTATTTTTGATGGCTCTGATGACATCAGTTTGTCTTGTCTAAGGCCTCTGGATGCTACCTCATTTGCTACCTACTTACCTCAGACACTATCATTGGAAACCTATGGAAGCGGAAGGTTTATTGAGTGGTCCCCCAATCAGAGGGAAATACCCAGCCGGGGGTGGATGTTCAAGGCCTGGATTTTCCTTTCTGAGCTTGTAAAAGGTGTCATGAATGATACTACAAAAGATGGAGAACGCAAGACTCACCAGGTCCAAACAACACTTCAGCCCTTAATGGACTGGAGTATTCTTCCAGTAACCGAGACAAACAAAGCAGAAGGAAAGTCACTATCGGCTGTTTCCTTTCCTATGAGCAGAACTCCAACTACTAAACACTATCTGCTACCCCTAGGAAAAGCAGCATTTGCTATCGATTTCAAGACTGCGGATTCCTCTAACCTTAAGCTTGTTGATGTCTTGAGAAAGGTCGGTTTGCCTGAGCTTAACATAAGTATTATCTCAGCTATCAGCGTACATACCTCTCTGTCGTCAAAATCAGTTAGCTTAGCGCGCATGCTTGTATCATCTTTGAAGTCTCCCTCGTCAATTCTCATCTCACTTAGTCATAAGGTGGAATTAGACCAGCAGTCACTGGAAGGAAGGTTGGAGCCACAGGAATGTCTTACAGTCCTAGAATACTTCAGCAGAAGTGCACGACTCTTGGGAGATGACGACAGAGTGACGTTGAGAAGACTTCCTTTTTATCTAGCAACGCACGGTGGCTTAATAAGACTCAATGATCGTAAAGTGTACGTCTTACCAGTTGGAATACCACGAGACGGAATCAACGGTCTTGAGAGTGAACTAAACATAGTGTTTCTGGAATACCGATCAAGTATTTCTGAGCTGTTCGAGTTCCTCGCACTGGACTGCTTCTCGGCTGTTGATTTCTATTGTACCTTCATTCTACCCAAATTCTCAATCTTCAGCGAAGGGGAACGAGAGTCTCACCTGAAATACATCCGCAAAACGATTTTGGATGATGCAGAGGATGATGAAAGGGAAGAAATGCTGAGTTGTTTGAGAAATACTCCTTTTGTTACCTCCGTAGATGGAAGTCTGAAGACTGCATCCTTTTTTTATGACCCCCGAAACAGTGTTTTTCGCATCATGCTTCCAGTAGATTTGTTTCCGACGAAGCCCTTCGACGCATCAGAATGGCTGACATTTTTAAAAAGCATAGGTCTCGTTTGCCACGTGTCTAAGGACCATTTTAGGGCATTTGCCATGGAAGTTGCACAAGAAGCTGCATTAGCTCCAAATGATGGCACGTACACGAAATCTAGAGTTTTGGTCGATCATCTTATGAACAGAAAAAACGTAATTGCTGAAGGATTGTTACAGAGTATCTACGACATCCCATTTGTAGCCGGGGACCCTGTCAAAGAAAGCCTACAAGAAATTTGCCTGCCATTTGGAGGCTACATAGGTCGTCAGACACCATATTTGGCTTTCCAAGGAGCAGTTCCCGTCGATCACTCCGAAATAGTGTGGACTGAAGCACATTTACTTCCATGGTGGGCTAATCCAAAGAATCGTTCCTCTGATCTTCGCAATGCCTGTCCTCCAAAACTCAACGTAAACAGTTACTGCAATACCTTCATTTCACAGCTCCAGATTCAGGACGCGCCTACGGTGGACCTTGTGGTTGCCCACTGCCAAAATGTATGTTTACAAGTTGTAAAAAACAGCGAAAGAACGAATGCTTCAGAAGAGCGATGTTTAACTGTAACTGAAGTAATGGAACGTATCTACTTATTCTTGCAAAGTAAGAACATCGAGATGAGTGGTGCAAAGAACGTTTTAGAGAATACACCTTGCATTTTGGTGGAAAGTGGAAAGAAATTCATTCTACCACGTCAAGCAGTCCTTGAGCTTTATGAGCACTTGCAGATTAGGCCATTTCTCTATGGAATTCCTATGGAATTCGGTAAGTTCCGTTGTTTGTTCCAGAAACTTGGCTGCTCAAAATCTGTCACTATAGCTCACTATGCCATGGTGTTGGACTTATTGTATGACAAGTGTCACAGTTCGAAACTGGACCCGAATGAAGTAAAAGTGTGCATTAAGGCAGTCAAAGGATTCTTTGATAAGCTTCAGGAAGATGATGAAGAAATGAATGCCATATCTCAGCTTTACTTACCAGGCATGTCTCCGACACGCAAGGAGACGGACAGCAATACCAATGTGGTGCCTCTCAATTTGTACAAGTCTTCAGAGCTGATTTTCAATGATTTCTCGCCCGCTATCCTTAATCGATTGCATAATTTCCGACAGAATCTCTTGCTCGACCCACGCCAAATGAATGTATCTAGCGTTGATGCCAGTACCAACTACAAAGAGCTCATGATGAAGTTACCAGAATCTCTGCGACCAAAAATGCTGTCCTCTGTTGTCAAAGAAGATATCAGCTCGCCAAGTTTTGAAACTATATCGAGTACTGCTATTACCCAACTTAAGAATCAGCTTTCGTCACCTCAGTTCTTTTATGGTATTGTCAGGTTAATCCGACACGAGAAAAGAAATGTTGATGAAACCACGATTGAAAGTATCAAGAAGAGGCTTTGCACCATCGGGCTTTATGCCGTAAATAGCCTCAAGACCTCACTTTTTTGCGACGGAAATCCCATCCCAGAAAGTGAAGCAGAAGTTCCATGCTTCGTGAAAAAGACTTTCGCCTCCGGCGAAGAAATTTCAAAGGTATACGTCAACGTCTCGACAGGAACGGGCACATACACCAAGACAATACTGTTGGTCTCAGGCGTTGTCAGAGAACTATGTTCTGGACTTCTTGGAGAAAGTGCGTTATTGATTTCTCATATGTTGAGCTATTCCCTGAACAACATACAGTCCCTGCTCGATACCATGGGTGTACGACCAGATGACTCCCTCCCTGTGGAAGAAGTAGAAATTCTGCCTGAGCCTGGCAGTTTTATTCCTCAAGAAGACCATCACCTCTTGAATGACGACTTTGAAGAATTTGAACCAGGCGATTATGTGGGATTTGAGCTGCACGACCCAAGTCTAGTTAGAGAAGGAGGAGATGCTACCTATATATACGCTATAATTATCGAAGAAGTAACGAATGAATGCCACAGCCGCTTGAAACGGCGTTACCGAATCAACATTGGAAATGGCCAAGATATAATTGTCGATGCTACAGACCTGTACAAATTCCACCGTTTGCCCGTGTCATCTTCAACTGCGATAGTCGTGTGTGATAGGCCTAGGCAGCCCCCTGACCCAAGAAGCAGACAGGGAGCTTTCGATGAGATCTCAGACCTTCTGGAGGAAGCGTGGACTCTTCCAGAAGACAAAAGACGAAAAATAATCAAGCGGCTGTATTTGCGGTGGCACCCTGATAAAAACTTAGGCGATGAGGAATTCTGCAATGAGGTATGTCAGCACATACAGAGCGAAGTTTCACGGTTGGAAAGAGGGGAACCACGGGGTAGTTCAAGCTCAAGATTTGAGGCTGGAAATCGAGACGGGTCTTACGGAAGCTTCTTTAATTCATGGGCAGGGCGTGCAAGGGAACATAACGCGCAGCGCCGGGGATACAGCGAAAGACCACGAAGTCGTAGGAATAATCCTCAACCAGGGGAGGCCAGGCGTTGGCTCAAACAAGCGGTTGCAGATGTCCAAGCAGCAAGCAACGATATAATTTACGAGAGACCTTCGTATGAGTGGGCATGCTTCAAATGTCACCAAGTAAGAGTAAACATCAACTATAATGGGATAGTTTAGAATTATCAACTGAGTTGATAACGTAAATTGGCCACCGTAAAAAGTTTTAAGGCTAACGTTTCTAGCGTTAGCGTTAGCACTTCGTCAGAGCCCTTCACTCTCCCACAGACGACACTACAGTTTCTTTAGAAACTTAACCCCTTTATTTATCAATTATAATAGTATTGATGTGCTGCCATCATTATATCAATGTTGTGGTATAGCACTTGGTATAATGCAAGGATTCCTTTAGTTGAGTTGAACCATTCCTATTTTCATAATTAATCGTATCATATATGCTTGTCAACTGTGAGCGGAGATAGAGTATTATTAGTTGCTCTTCCTAAGTGTTAACGGTTTTTTTTTCTCCCAAGTGATAGCAGTTATATTACAGATACGAATCGTTTTCCATCTTCAACTGAGGTGCTACTGAAAGAAACATTTAACGGGATTATCTTGAACATGACTCAAATCGGCAGGGCTGAAGGAATATAATTTTTCTTCCTCACAGGCAGCAGAGAAGGCTTTGAAGGCGGCACGGTATGCAGTAGATACTGACAGTACAAGGGTCCACAACCTTGTTGAAAATTGTTGCGACCTAAACGACCCCGAGTTATCAAATCTGGCCTGGCAGTTAGAGTGTCTAGTTGGTGATTCTACACGCATGCGTTACCCAGACAGAATGTGTTTTCCCCAGATTCCAAATGAGGTGTACTCTGCCGAGATGGCCCAGCAGGCCTTGCAGCTTGCTAAGAAAATTGTTGCACGCGTACAGAGCAGGATAACCTAAGGTGAGAGCTGAAAAGGAATGAGCAAAACTCATTGGGAAACGTATGTTTCTGAATGCATCTAATTCAAAAGAACATGGAGTTCAAACTTAGGTCATGAATTACGAAGACGAGGCAAAATTTCATGAAACTGCACGTTTCAGGAGCATTAGGCTGAAGAATCAGGCGCGATACGTTTTATAACGAAAGTGGAAAGGAAACTAGGCCGTTTGCGTTAAATTGACTGAACGACTGAGATACTGGGGTGCAAACAGTCCATGTAACTCTTCAGAATTAAAAGCCAAAAACTGCACTATATCGGTACAACAACCTTTTAGCTTTTGCGCATTTTATTGTCTGTGGATGCCTAACTGGTCGCGATCAAAAGCAGTTGTGAAAAATATGTCACAAATTTATTTTAGGGTGGAATGATTGTTTATGTATAATCACAACATTTGAATTTTCACTTTTGCTTTTTCTTGTATCCGTGAACGAAGTCTGAAAAAAAAAACAATAAATGTTTGGAAAAATTTAAAGTACGAAATTATGAAGCATACCTTATACATTATTTATTGTAACAAAGTTTTGTTTTCAAGCATACATAGTCTATGATGCAATACGGGGCCTTGGGAGTATGGCTCCTCTTTCACGGTTTATCTCGATTTTCCCGCAATCATGACACTATTCTAATAGCAAATCTTTCTGAAAAGTGTGAAGTTTAGATAGATTTGCATGAAATTGCAACAATTTTTCAAGTACCAATACTATTTTCCTCAGTTCTGACAACTCTCCACTTACAGATTAAACTAAATTTTTAATGGTGTGAAATGAATTTCATTTTACAGAGTCAATCTGGTTTGGATTCGATGCAAGGATAGAGTTCACCTGGATAGTTGTCTAATATGCCCGCAATGTGACAACCATTTCGTGCATCTTCTGAAACTAGACTTATTTTGATCACGACCGTATAACTTGTCTTTATTTGTAACGACCTCGATCTAAAAACCTCCCTTTCCAAAGGCAGATTTTTTAAAACTAAGCATTGAAATATATCTTGATCTGCTTCATCTGAGATTAAATCAGACCAAAATCAGTTTTTTTTAATGTAACTCTATAGTACTAAACCGGTGATAGGTGTGTTCAGTGCATGGTAGAAAGCTTTTAACAGGAAAAGCTGTATCCCACGAATACTTAATTTTTTTTGGATAGCTACCTTTCATTATGAGTTGGGTAGAAGGACCGAGTTTCCTTTTTAATTTCAAAATCAATATATATCTTTTAAAAATTGTCTAGACTCGATACTGTTAATATGCATATTTAGAAACGTGGGTGTCTGCATCATTTTTAACTCGTGAATTGCGCGCATGCGCAAGAGCGAGTTATAGGTACGATGTGGGGAATAGCATTCGCTCGCTCGCTCGCTCGATTGGTCGATTCCTGTAAACTTTTTTTAGATTTTAGGCTTTTGAGTACATTTGATAGTTTTTGGCGAGCAATAAACAGACGAAATGGCGACCTTTGTTGCTAAGAATAGTGGTGGGGTGAAAAAGAAGCCAATGATAATCTTAAAAGAGTTTTTTTTTCGTTTTAGTTTCAACAAGCGGCGCCAGCGACTGGCAAGCATTCAAGGATTCACACTGAAATAACAACAACCTTCGGTTTTCATAAAATTGTAATTTACAATCCTTGAACTTGAAAACAATCCGAAGATTCATTGAAAATATCACTTACTGCGAAGCGCTCGGAGTTTACAGATGTTCAAAAGCTTTTTCTGTTATAGCGTGAGATTGAGGACAAAATTGATCATTACGTTTCGTCGCATGTGTTTTTCCTGTGTGAAGCAACAAAAGATGCCGGCGACTGACTAAATAACAAGTTAACACGAAAATCAAATAACACTTAGACAAACAATTTTAGCTACCGATTTTCAGTGAATTTTTAAAGAACAAATTTCTTGTAAGTTTCAAGACAATTTGAAGATTCAACATATATACAACGTACTAAAATGCGAAAATTACACACCACAAAATTGATAAATAGGCCTGAAATGAAATTCTATCTTGTTATTGATTATACGTTGCCTAGCACGTGACGTAAATCTACCCAGGCGGAGATCTAAAATGACGGAAAGCACACTCCGACATCCGTCAGAAGGAGGTCATCTCGGGTAGATTTCCGATTACGAAATCCGAGCTCGCCCGATGTTGTCTTCGTGATGAAGGCCCTATTTAGCATATTAGACCCGCAAAACAGAGTAGAAACGAACACGTGCTTCGTTTTCGCTCATGACTTCGTATTAGCCTTAAGATATTTGCATTTTTTTTCCGTTGCTTACCTATATTACAGACACCAATAAATTTTTGCGATGCCTCCTTTTCACGGATGGCCGATTACAACTACAACATAGTAACACCTCCACGAAATCTATCAAAAGGAGGATGTTAAAACACCAGAGGTCATCTCGGGTAGATATCTTATGACGAAATCCGAGCTCGCCCGATGTTTTCATGAAGGCCCTATTTCGCATTTTAGAGCCGCAAATTAGAGTAGAAAGGAACACTTACTTCGTTTTCGCTCATGACTTTGTATTAGCGTTAAGATATTTGCATTTTTTTCCGTTGCTAACCTATATGACAGATTCCACAAAATACATTTGACGCCTACTTTTCACGGATGGCCGATCACAACTACAACGTAATGACATCTTCACGAAATCTGTCAAAAGGAGATTTTAAAACACCGGAAATTTTCTGGATTTCTGATGAAATAAATTTAACGCAGTTACGATATATTGTTATTTCTAATATGGTAATTGATAAAAAAAATTGTACATTACCTCGATTGGACGGAGATTAAGTTTGAATATAATAAAGCAGGCGATATTACTTTTGTCGACAAGGATAATCCGTGATTTGTCTCACCTATTATATTTTCTCTATCTGCGTTGTGCCATGATCATCATTGAAAATATTCTACGATAATATTTTTTACAATATTTAGATGAGGATTTTCAATTCTAAACGCAAGAGCGTACTTAGGGAAAGATCTATAAGAAACAGTTTCTCATGAATACATTTGAAAAATTCTTTTAGCTGACTTCTACATAGATAAAAAATTACTACACATATATATTTCACTTCGACGATTATCTTAATAAACAATTAATGGGAAGTTCTGAGAATCAGTTTTTAATACTACATGTTAAATTAATGGTTATTTTTCTCTTCCTGCTTAAGGGCTCTTTCGCAGTTTGGACAACGCCAGTTTGCACTTGAATCTTCCAAAATAATTGTTGAAATGCATTTCCTGTGAAAAAACTCCTTGCAGCTACAAAATTTCACACAACGAGAAGGAGACTTCGAGTCTGACTCTTCCCTCGGCATTCTACACTCGCACATTACCGAGACCTCTTGAACAAAAAGTGGCCTCCTGTCTCGACACTCGGGTACTTTAGAGAGGGGAAAGAGGTCGAATGATCCACTCTCCAGGCTCTTTAAAAGATGTTGTCTTATCAGCTTCCTGTCAAATGTCAGATTAGAAGGATTGAGGCCATGTAGTAGCGAAACCAGAAAAGCAATAGCATAAACTCCACAGTCATCGGAATTGTTCTGGTGTTGCACATTTGGTACAATGACCTTAAAACTGGTTCCTTCGTCGTATATAATTGATGCAATCTGTTTCTGCACGAGGGCTGCAATTCTTCCCGAAAACAGGCTGTCGTACAGATAAACTACAGAAGGAGTGTAGCATCCTACAGTAGATACCAACACCCAATGATGGCTGCCAGTATTCAGGATTTATGAAAATTGGCCTTTTTGAACAGAAAAATTAAAAATAGGCCCCAAAGTTGTATTTTCCAATCCTCTTGCGTGAGGGAACTGTTCCCTCAGAACAGACTGAGTGGTCGGTGAGCCAGTCTCCAGTTGAAGTGGTGCTAATGTCCTGTTCCGAGAGATGGAATTTACCGGCCTTTGAGGCGCTTCCGTGAGAGGTCTTTACAAATTCTACTTCACCATCTTTTTTATTTTGCTGGGCCAGGTTTGTGTTCGTTGTCGCGTTTACTGTAAGGATGATGCATGTGTTTGCAGTGCTGGTCGTGCTCGAGGTTGTGTTAATGGAGGAGATGGTGTTTGCGTTTGCGGTGTTGGTGATGCATGTGGTCGTGTTTGGTGTGTAAGGGGTGCTTGCCTTTACAGTTTGATTGGCGTTTGAATTTTTTTATGGGTTTATGTTTATTTGAGCCTCAGCGCTTGAGTTGGCATTCTTGATGTGTGCGAGTTTCGGCTGTTTGGCAGGCTGGCGTTCTATATCGTTTAAGCTGACGTTATACCCCCTTTTCATGTTGTTTCCTCTTTCCCCTACACGTCCAGTGAAAGGATTTTTCTTCTGAGATACTGGCAGCCTTTTATAGTCTACTTTCTTTTTTTTCATCCTGCGCGAATTCTTTTTCATAGTAGACTTCAGGAGAGACCTCACCTTTCAGACAACTTTCTCTCAAACAATGAACTCACTTCTTGACAAGTTAATTTACGTGCCATCATAGAATTGGAAATTTTGTTCAGAAAGCGCAATTATCGATTGGAATACGGCCGAACGCTGAATACGAATTGAGTGAGCAAACAGATACTTTGATATCTCGCATGATGACAAATTTCCCGCCTTTGCTAGTTTGGACCATTCAATTGTCTGGGAGTCAATCGACCGTATCATTTATCTTTCCTCTCCATTTCCGGTGTTTTAAAATCCTCCTTTTGACAGATTTCGTGGAGGTGTTACTATGTTGTAGTTGTAATCGGTCATCCGTGAAAAGGAGGCATCGCAAAAATTTTGTGGAGTCTGTAATGAAGGTAAGCAACAAAAAAAAAAGCACTATCTTACGCCTAATACGAAGTCATGAGCGAAAACGAAGCACGTGTAGGGCCTTCATCACGAAGACAACATCGGGCGAGCTCGGATTTCGTAATCGGAAATCTACCCGAGATGACCTCCTTCTGACGGATGTCGGAGTGTGCTTTCCTAAAATGACGGTGGCAGGCTTGGCTTAGTTATATCACTCAAAACTCGTTCCAGTTTGTCTCATTTGATAAAGAGGGAATCGTTAATGTTTTCATTAAGACAGTATTGCCTTGACTTTCTAATATTTACAACGAAAGACAGTAAATTTCACTTTTCACCCACATTTACTTCCAACCTTTTCTTTTGAACCAGAAACAAAAATGATAGACGTTTAAAACACATTACATCATCCACCTTGTTAAATGTAATAGCATGATCATTTCAATTGTAATGCCTTCTTGTCCCAACGTTACTTTGTTTCTTTGCTACATTAGCGAACACTGAACTACTGCTCGTACTCTAGATGACAATCAACCACAAAATTCCCTAAACCAGATAACATTAAACATAATTTCAAAAATCATGTGTCAATTCACGAGTTTGCTCACAGAGCACTTTGATTATAGATTAAAATTAGCTATAGTATGACGCAAAGTTTGTTAGAGAAACTACAACCAATAAAGGGATCTGCCTTAAAAGGTGGCGTAGATTAATTTGAGGACTAGTTCCACGATGGATCGATACTATAATTGCTTTATGGTCTCTCAACATGTTGTGATCATTTTTGTGACACACAAGGCCTTTGCTCCTCCCTGGCCTTTAAAAGCACCTAATAATTGAATTGCAGACAGCATATCCAGTTTCATCTCTCTGCAAATCTAAGTTTTTGATTAATGCATGTGCTAGAGAGCCACCGTAAGGGATTTGATAATTAAGGTGGCTCTGAACCTTATGCGCACATCTTTTTTTAACTGCGCAGGAAGAAGTGTTGGTGTCTGATTTTCTGGATCAGAGAAAAATTATTCTTCAGAATTTTTATGTAAATAGCAAACTACTGAAGGAACGACTTTGACCAATCAATTACCACAAGAATAGATTGTGAAAATTCTCCCGAAACTTTCAAAATAAATACATGTACTTTCAACTCACCCACAGGTAACCAAACTTCATAGTTATCGAGCATCTGCAGTTTGGTTTTCTGTTATTTCCTGGATAAAAAGTTGAAGAAGAAAATATAAAAACAGGAGCAAGAAAAAAAAGAAAAGAAAACTGAAAGCAACAAGTTTCCCCCCTCTTTCTCAAGTTAATCCTAATCAAATCGAGGAAAGCGGAGAAGCCAAATAAGACCATCAAGCGAAAAAAAAAACCAAAAAAACAAACAAGCGAAAGACACAGACCAGAATAACTTGACCAGGTTTCTTCATGCTATTCCATATTCAATCAAATAAGACTGCTGCTACTCCTAGATTGCCTACTGTCTTAGGTTTTAGCCTTCATATTCCCCATTCATGTCTGTCGATTTTAACCTGGCCCTCCCCTTTGTATCTTTGTAAAACATGAGAGATTTCAGACTAATTCTTATGGCTGCCCACATAGCATCTTTTGCGACTTTTTAAGCCGTTTATCTACAGGTAGAGGGACGTTTTTAAATTCGAAGGCGAAATATATAGTTGTGGAAAGCTTAGACCATGTGTCAAAGTGACATTGTTAAAGTAAACGTCTATTGCATTTCAAATGTATACTCAAATCTTCAATGTTATGGTAAGACCTGATGACACGGGAGTCTCATTGTTGCTATGAGTTCCATGCAAGCTTTGTGGATTAACATTGGCCTAATTTGTTATCATAACAAACCCTTATCGGTTCAATTCTTGCTCTTTTTAGACCTGTCAGAGAAGAGTAAAAAAAAAAGAAGAAAGAAACACGGTTACATGCTTTCTCTATTTACTGTTCCCGTTTTTCACTTTCCCAGCGAACACTGCAGAGTCCAAAATATGCGGCCATAAATACCACCTGATGTTTAACCCGGTCCTGTGCTGCTTGCAGATCAGAACATTTTAGAAAGCTTCTAAAAATTCCTGAAAATGAAAGGCCAGCAATTTTTTAAGCCTAGACAGGTCTGAAAAAAATGTTTTCTCATGATTATTGAATTATTGTGCCGAAAATA
Organism: Pocillopora damicornis; assembly: GCF_964200805.1. Taxonomy (NCBI): domain Eukaryota; kingdom Metazoa; phylum Cnidaria; class Anthozoa; order Scleractinia; family Pocilloporidae; genus Pocillopora; species Pocillopora damicornis. The sequence continues at coordinate 18,517,983 of NC_142678.1, forward strand.
TTTCCTTTATTACGGGCCACTAATGGACTTTTCTTTTGCATTCTTCATTATTAAACATTTCCGCTCGAGACTTTGAGGTTTGGGGCCCTGTCGAGAAGTTTGTTTACAATGAAAGCCTCTGATTCAAAGGGCATTCAAAAGATGTATTTTTAGTGCTTCTGGCCTCAAGCAATTTGATTGATCCTTTGTTTCCCCGATAATTGACGCATATTTGGCGCGACATCAAAACCGTACGAGTTGATATTCTGCTGTGGAGACCAAACGATAAAGAAGGATCGATAGCCACTAAAAATTGTGCATGATCAAAATGGCTCATACAGAAAATCACCACAACGACTCACCTGAAATGAACTTGAATTTCTCCTTTCTAGGCTCTATGAATTTGTATTTGGTAGTGGCGGGAGCTTTTGGCTTTCCCCTACATATTTTTCCATGTGTGGAAAATATTTCCAAAGCTTCCTACACGATGCAGTCGAACGAGCAGAGGCGTTTTGTCGATGTCACTGGTTTTAGTGGACTTTTCAACCGTTTGTATACCAATGTCAATTTACTTCTTAATGTACAACAACTGCTCTAGAACTCAGCGATCAAGCCACGTTGAAAGACTCGCAGTTTGCGAGATATTTCTCCTGATGTTTGTGTGGTTCAAGTTGGCATCACTGTTTACAATTACAACCCTCATCTTCACCCCCTACCAAGCCATGACCGCGCGAGGATTCTATCGAAATATAGGCCTTAGCCTGCTCGAGGCGCGAGAAAAAGCACAGAGAAAATTTTCGAAACTCCTCCCTCGTTGATTGAGCTTTAAACTTATTACCTGTGGACTAAAATACTCTGTTTGATGGGAAATTATGACTTAGTTTGACAAATAATTCCGGTTCGACTTCTTGTTTACTTTGACGCACTTATATTATTATATATTTTTTTGCCCACGCGCGGAGATTTGCTTCACAAAGTTTTGCAACCTTTATTAAATTTTTAGTGCTTAATATTACTTACTTTTAAACAATTAGCCGTGAAATAGAGTTAAGTACTTTAAAAACTGCAAGGGGATTGAGGACTTCGTAGATAATATGGCGAAAGCGTTAACGCAAATTCTCGGTCTGCGCTGACAACGAGTGGGCATTCAATGATGAAAGCTCGCAAATCAGTTGGTAAATGCTTCATTCTGTTTATCCATCGCAGGGTAATGGTGTCATCATCAACGGGGAACTTTTTTTGTAAATAGTTTTCCTTGCTGAGCTGAAGGAGAGTTAATGTTCTCACTCCGTATTTGATGATGGACCTTCTTTTTTTCTTTTTTAATCCATGCCTGCTGCAGTGTAGATGTAGATACAACTGTTTGCTGATAGCTTGAGCTGCTAGCCGATGTTGCGACTGTGACTTCCAGTTGAGTCATTATTGAGTCTTACTTGGCAACGCTAGGAATCGATTACGGAAATTGTGCACGTTGTTGTTATACTCATTTGTCAATAACATTCGATATCAATTGACAGAACTCACCGATTAATCTGTTAATATCGGTGTGAATTGACCAAGGGCAGCTGTAATTAATACTTGTGGTCAAATTGGAAAGCAACGGATAGGAGCCAATCAGTGAATATCGATCATACTAGAAGGTATTAACAGTTTCTTTTTCACTTCTGTACATCGGTTTCTGTCAATATCAGTTGATATCAAAATTCATTGATCATCAACTTTCACGATTGGTGAGGTGGGCATGGCATATGGTAAAATATTGACTGGGCTATTGGACCATTTTTTGGACATTTTTTTTAAAAATTTTTTTGGACCAACTTTTGGGCCATTTGTATCGGACCATTTTGTTGGGGGGGGGGGGTGAAAGACCATTAGTACTGTCAGTACTCAGAAGTAGGAGGCAGACTTTTGTTACTGAGGAAGGAGTGGAGGACGAACTATTAGTATGCAGGAAGGGGTGAGAGGTGGTTGTCTTAGTAACTGCTACTGATAAATACATAGCCTGTGTGTACTCGCCTGCGTTTGATTTAGCTGTTCCCTGACTTTACATGGATGAATCGTTCGTTATGCTCCAGGAACAAATTGGCAGTAGGAACGCGAAGGGATTTGCGGTAGTTTGGGAAACTAACGGATGATTCAGTGAATAAGAAACTCATTGCTGAGGTGTAGAGGTGACAAATCGGTTCGAAAGTAGGAGTTGCTGCGATGCTTGAACATGGCCTTCCTGCAACCGGAACTAGAACACTTTTCCCCTTGAGCTTTTGATTCCGTCGTTCTTTGGTTCTTTTTTCTTTTTTTTATTTCATACGTAAAATTCGCTTTAAAAATAGAAGAGGTCATTTGTGATTTAAAATTACTTTAGCTGACTTTTTTTGGATTTATTATATGTTAGAGGCAATCAACAAATGGCAATAGGAATGACGTGAAGTCGTTCACGTGGAGAGGCAGCTGAGTAGAGTCCATTCGGGAGAAGGCGTGGCTGAAGGGTGAGGCAAAGGGTATGGGTCCTGATCTACAAGGAAAGCCAGAGGTCTTGGACGAGCTTGCAACTAGGTAAGGAACAACATGTAACCAACGTAAGTACCCCACTCGGTCTAGTTTTGTAAATCCATGGTGAGCCAACGGCATTGTCAAATAAACAAAGTAGTCAGTTTCCGATGGGGTTTCTAGCTTGTGTCACAATTTGCTCAGATGAGGAGCAAACACCAAAAGCTTGTTAAAATTTGATAGCGCTGTTGACGCACTTTATGAGCTTGAAGGCGATGGTCGACAAAATGTTGGAATAAGGGCTGTGCTGAGGAGCGTAGCGTAATTTAGTCATTAACTCTCCTTTGAATGACTGTGTTCTTGTGGCCAAACTTCGATGCTGTACAATAGTCGAAATGTGTATTTTGTTTCCAAAAATGATGGAGAAGCTTCTCTAGGTTATACTACTCTGAATTCTTTGCGGTAAGAGTCATAGTAGGCCATAACCCAACTGGAAAATTCTCAGGTTTGACTGATAAGATATGTTCGTTTTCTGGTGTAGGCTGGTCATCCAGAAAGACGAAAACGACGCGCTGAAAGAAGCACTCAGTTCCACTCTGAAGGCCCGAAGAAGAAGACTTGAGATTTTACTAGGAGATGATCATCAAACAAAGAGGATCCTCTTACAGGGGTTGCGGAGACAATTTAGACAGAACTTCGCCCCCAGCTAATCCATGACATTTGGAATTTGGACTTGATACTACAACCCAGATGATGTATCATTATGTACATGATCAAGACGTCAATCGATTATGTCTGTTTTGTTACGTTCTGTTTTTTTGGGCAAAAATAGAGGAAGGGAAATATTTGCGAGAGACACTTGAATACCTCCTAACCTTCCTTGCTTGTTCACCGTTAATTTGAATGTTTACAGTTTCGGTTCTTACCCGAGCGGCTGAAAGCGATAATCACTAAAGGTATCCTTATAAACAATCAGCAAACTGGAAGAGTTTTTAAACGATTTGCTATCACCTTTCACGTACTTTTATGCAGACAGCATCGTAAAAGGGCCAATTGAACGTCGTATGCTTCAAATTGTCTTTTTAGGACACAATACCTTTATCCAGAAATGATACATTTTTAACCACATTTTGCGAGGAAAAGGTTTTCCTGAATTGCGTGACATGACAAACTAACTTCACTTCCGGGTATCCACCATCTTGGATCGGTGATGATCACGTGAAACCAGTCAACATTTGTTAATCGAAGGAGGTCTCCATTCCACATCCAGACTAGACATTTCGTAAATCGTGGGAAGTTGGTTTGGGCTACTTCATCCGTTTTATACAAGGTGAGTAACGTGTGAACATGGCTAAGTATCCTGAGAGGGAAAGATTTCTATACGGCGAAACCAGGTTGTTTTTCGGAATATTAGAATGTGGTGGTGAATCAGAGCGACGCCATGTCAAATCAGATCAGCATCATAAACATACCTAAATTTGAACGCAACGAAATTGATTTGGAGATTCAAATAGTTAAATCACCATTCTGTTCCGCTTGCTAATTACCCTTAGACGCCAGCATGTTTTGAAGCTAAAATGGAACGTGATGAAGACGAGTCGCTGCAAAATTAATCTTATTTGATTAGCGTTCTGTCAGAGAGGAAGCAGAAGATGAGTTAAATACTTGTTTGTAGCTTAGGTCCCTACCAAGAAGTCTGAGTTGTACCTTCTCCCCTCTCTCGAGGAGAAGACATGACCAGAAGTTAGAGCTCATTTCCTAGAATCCTTGAATTCTTAGAAAGGGTCATGTTTATGTAAATTCCCTTCGTGAAATGCAAATGTTGATGCATTGGCCGCTATCTCACAAATGAAGAACGCTTTTGGAAGCGTTTGAAGGAAAAGCAAAGTAAGCAGGGTTTGGAACATGCTTTGCTTACGCTAAAAATTTGGGACCACCATTGCGGAATTCGAGAAGTATCTTTCAAGTTGCGAAAGGTCGGCTGTTGCCTCATAAAATAATGCAAATTTGCTGCGATCTTTCCTGTTTTTAGTGAATCATGATATAAATCTACAGTTTAGAATAAATTTCTGAATGATCAGAAACCTGGTGGTTTCGGTAACCTTAAGTCAACAAGGAAGTTAAAATTCTCGAAATCCCACCGCTAACTGTTGAGGTAATACTGCTCAGCAACTAATGAAAGATGCAATATCTGAGAGATGACAACTGTATCCAAATTTTCACGTGATCATCACGGTCACTTAGAAAAGTTCATCAATCATAGCCAGGTCATTTGTTGAAACCCCCTTCATGCGATCGGGTTTTGTTTCAATTCGCCGACCATCGACACCGCTCGCTAAGACAGAATACAATTTCTTGTGGCGAGTTGCAGAACGCCACCATTTCGTAACCTCTTTCCAGCGATCCTTGCGACTACAGTGATCAAAGAATAACCGCGTTCTGATGTCGAACTTTTGTGATAAAACTTATCAGTAACGAAATGCTATGACGCAACTAAATGCCATTCGACGATTTTCTCGGAATTTGGGTGACGCTTTGAGAAGATGTATCATCTGTAATTGAACGGCTTGAAAGCTGAAACAGCAACGTTTGAAAGAGGAGAAGGTTATAATGTACCACGATAAACACACTGATGCAGTGCTTTGCATCTCCAGGTGTGATCACCTCGTTTCAGAATGGAATGATTCTGAATTTTAAGTGCCCACTGCATGCAAATATGAAAGTCTCTTTAGATAACCAGGTTAATTAACGTCCATATAATCAGGGAAAGATAAAAAAACGCTCTAACTTATATGGTTCAATAAAGGAAAAAGTATGATATCAGAAATATTGCACTGGGTGTTGCTATAAAGAAAGGCAAGAATTTTTGATCATTCTTGGAAAGCCAAAAGTTATAGACTGTTTGTCTTTTATCGAAATAATGGATCGCTTACGCTTCAAAGAAATGATGATCACGAATAAAGATTCGTGACACTGTGTGGCTTGTTTTTCTTGCCTACTATGCCGCACAAGCCAATAGAGCGTGAAATCCAACTTGGCAACAAAGCAACTCTAAACCAATCAGACCTCGTTTGAATGGTCTTCATTAGTTACAACGCGTGCGAGCGCTGCTTTTGCTTTTTGAAAGCGAAACAAACTCGCCTTCCCTTCACTTTTCAACGCTGTAGTTTTAAAAAGAATATGGCAACGGATCTTGATCATGAAAAATAAATATTCATGACAAAATTAGGACCAGAGAAAAAGTTCAGATAATGGAGAAATCCGGACAATCGAGGTTGATAAGCTGGGTTGAAGGAATTTTCGTGTTATCCGAATAGATTTCAACGATTCCAAAAAAGTAATTGCATAAATATGATTGAATGAATAGTATTGCTTTCGTCATCGCCTCATGCTTGCTTTATGATCGAATAACTAATTATTTTGGTAGATTCCACTGCCCCTCTTTCATTAATATACCCTTTGGAAATTGCAACTCAATCCCTGAATGCTTCAAGTTGTTGTAAATTTATTTTCTTGTTGGCTAAGTACGAAATATTTCAAAACCGAAAGATTTTTTAGATTGGTGAAAAATGTATCACAATATTGACCGAATAATTGATAAAATTCAGCATCGCAAACAACGTAGAATTCACAGAGTTTTCTTTTTAAGAGAAGCTGCATGTTTATGGTTCCTTCAGTATCCTTTTAGCCAGCAGGTTGTTATTGCTTTTCAAGAATCTTCATGAGGTAGCTATAGAATGCTATGGTGACGATCTGCTACATAGCATGTGTTAGAAATTTCTATCGACTGATGTAAAGGTCTTTGGAAGCACGTACCGTTTGCTGAAAAAATCTGAACGTCTGCAAATAATTTATTTAAATGACTGTCGTCAAAGCGTATTGTGTGTACTTCACTTTCACTTGTGAAAATTCTCACTTGTTTATTTTACTGAGCTCTAAAGTATTGCTCGAGATATTTCAATATGAATTCATAAATTATGAACTGAGTTGGTTTTTTGATTGTTTTTTTTTTCTCAGATCTTTCAAAGGTTGGATGAAGCTGTGACAGTTTATATTATTATCGATGTTCTTTCTCTTCAGAACGATTGGAGTAAGTACTCTTGGTAAAAAAAAGTACTCTTGGTAAAAAAAAATTTTTTTAGTCCCACGCTCGTGACAAGACGAAAACCATCTTTCTCTATTTCTTTACCGAGCTCAAAACTTACCCTCTCTCTTATTCTATTAAAGGTTAAGCTCATCGACCTGGGTTATAGATAGAAGTGGTGCATTTTAAATTTGGGTTGTTCTCGGGTTCCTACCAAAGCAAATGATCAAGAACGTATCGTGGGACATTGAAACGAAAGTGCCTGCACATGATCAATTTTTGAACATTGTTTGCTAGACATACGTCTTGGTGTATACTTATTTATTACCTCCCTTTTATCCTCAGATAGATGGACTAAAGGTGTAGGAGAGTGAAGTCGCAAATATGGGTAGGTATATATTTATATTAAATATCAACTGAAAGAAGCTCCTAGGTGAGGAAAACCTTTTGGGTTCATTTAAAGAATCCCGAAATTTAAAAGCGAAAAGTTTCAACACCACCCAGACGCGGACCGTATCTCCCGGCGACATCCATTTGATAAGATTGGGAGTATCAGGAGGCTGAAGGTGTTCCATTTATGTATTATCGTTTTTGGTTGCTCGGTAGATGATGACTTCAATTTGATTCAACCATCGCTGATCCAACAGTTGAGAACCATTCTAGATCAGTATCCAGATGATGGACAGATATTGAAGGTGAAGAAAGCGCACACAAAATACATGAATTATATATATATATATATGTGTGTATATAGTTAAGTGTACTATAACGAAGTAACGAAGACGCCAACTCTTGACTGTTCTGGCCTTCTTCAGGTTACAAATTAAAAACTAAAAAGCTATTTACAATGGTTGCGACTCGTATAAAAAACAGAAATTTTAAGATTGAGAAGGGTTAAACAATGAAAGGCAAAGAAAGAACTATGGGTGGTATGTGAATACAAATAAGGTCAATACAAATAAGTGACAAAAATTAGAGAGAAAAAAGAATCTAACTTAATTAGTAGTGTTTACTCCGGAGTAAGAAGCTCCCCATTGAAGGTCTCTGAATGAATGTAATCAGGTAAAAATCATAACAGGATCCCAGGAAAGGGCCATTAAACTGCAGTTACAATTTCCCCTCCAAGGCTCCCTTTTTTAAAAAACCGATGACAAGCAAAAAAGAATCCCTGAAAAGAGCTCTTGAACTCAGGAATGAACAAATATCAAAAATGATAATGGAGTAAAATTAAAATAAAATACGTCATGTTGGAAAATGGCAAATCAGAACTGCTCAATTGCAGTAATTTATGCGGTGTTTTGATCGAAATTCCCGCCGTTTGTTGTATATTATAGCAATCTAAATATATATATATATATATATATATATGTGTGTGTGTGTGTGTGTGTGTGTGTATATGAAATATGTAAATAGATATATCTTTGGTTTTCTCATCTGAAAGGGACACTTTCTGATTAGAAAACAAAAAGTGTCTATATTTCATATCTTTTTTCACATTGCAACGTTTTTGAAGACGAGTGACCATTTTTTGTTATATCGACAGAACTAAAACTAATTTTTGGCTTCCGTATGGTATTGGTATATACTTACACAACATTACACCTCGGTGTCAATGAGTGTGATGAATATTTATCCTCCATTTCCACTTTCATTCTTTTATTTTCTTTTTAATCTGAAGATTAAACACTTTCCGTCTGTGTTGGTCCTGCATGACACAATTTTAAATTGTTCTTTCCTCCAGGAACTCATTCAAAATGCGGAAGATGCAAATGCCAGACGCGTAAAGTTTTTGCATGACAAAAACAGTTATGGAACTGAACATCTATTTGATGAGGACCTCGCACAATTTCAGGTGAAACAATGTCATGGATCTTAAAACTATTTAAAGCAGATTTCATTTTTTACAACAGTTGACATAAACTTGTTTGAGAATTAAAACAAAATCGAGTAGCTACTACTTATGTCAAAGGGATTAACCTGTAAAACCATCCTGGACAAACGTTAACGATCTGTCTGGCGGAGGAGATTATTGGAGTTGCAATTTTGGATCCTGCGGTAGCAACCAGGAATATTGCCTGCCCCCATTTAGATTCCGAAGTGGAGAAAGTTATCATAAGCGTTTTGTCAGAGAAATGAACATATATACTTTCTCGGGTCTAGAAACCAAAACCGTTCGACCAGGAACCCTCTGTACCAACCAAGAGGCTCCCGATTCCTTGTATCTAAATCACTACCAAGTTTGAGTCTTTATCTCTCTTCATGGTTTTCGTCGTAGGGTCCAGCACTCTTCTCCTACAACGACGCAAAATTTAGGAAAGAAGACTGGACAGGAATACGACTTGTCAGCGATAGCATTAAAGTGGAAGACCCCATGAAAGTTGGTCGATTCGGCTTGGGCTTTAAGTCTGTACTGCATATGACAGGTAAGTCAAAGTGGGTTCTTACGGGCATGTAAAGTAGTCAGGAGTAGTCTGCAACGGTATTTCACCTGATTCGCTTTGCTGCTAGCTTCCCTAAATGTCAAATATATAAAGTTATTGTATCCTGTAATGGAATCTTTCCACGCTATATTGAACAGTTACTAGCTATAACTATGTTATTGATAAGGTTTCCCATCATGCGCCATGTATAATTGATACTAATTTTACATTCAAGTTATTATTTCATTTTCTTAGGATCTAGTTTGCACATTTTTGACATCTCTAATATATTGAAATCAAATAAATAGCAATATACTCGGTATTAAACATTTACAGCTGATATCTAGTTTCTCTTTTCTTTAAGATCTACCAAGTGTGCTTAGCGCTGAAAAAATTGGATTTATTGACCCTCATGGAATTTACTTTTCTGATAAACGGAACAGAAGAACCGGTAGATGTTGGAGACTTGATGAAGACTGTGCGGAGATGGAAAAAATACCCGATCAGTTCCTTCCTTTCAAAGGAATCTTGGACTGTAACGAAGAAGTGTTTGCCAACGGTTATTATGATGGCACCCTGTTCCGTTTCCCTCTAAGGACCACACCTTCCGATCTATCGAATACACTGTACACCGAGGAGAAAATGGACACTTTGTTTGAAAGTTTTGAAGCCGATGCTCACTTGGTTCTTCTCTTTCTTCAACACTTAGAATCAATTGAACTCTATGTTCGAGAGGAGTCACAGGCTAGTCCCAGAAGAACATTTCAGGTTAGAGTTGCCGACAAAGACTTGGAATTAGTTCGCTCTAAGAGGAAGGAGTTCCTTGGGCAGATCAGGCCCGGGAAATTGATGCCTCACTCTGTTGCAGTGACGTATCCAATTACCATAGAGACAATCAAGTCCGGTACATCTCATGAAACGGACCTTCTGCAGCAGTACTCCTTTCTTGTCACCAACTACTTTTGTGGGGGAGAAGTTTCATGGAACTTCAAACGGTTGATGACAGATAAAGAGCTAAACTATCTACCCATAGTGGGTGTTGCCATGCCATTGCCTAATGGTCCTGGAATTCAGACGCCAACTATCAAAGGCCACGTGTTTTGTTTCCTGCCATTACCAGTTCCGATGAGGAGCCTGACAGGTCTGCCGGTGCACATAAATGGGTTCTTCGCTTTAAGTCAAAATAGGCGATATATCAAGTCTCCAAATGCAGATCAAGAGGAGCGAGAAAGTATGGGTCGGCGGAAACTGACTGACAAGTCATTGTTGTGGAATAAGTGTCTCCTGGAGGAAGCCACACCAAGGGCATATGCCACCCTAATTTTGCAAGCTACCAAATGGGTCTCGTGTTTTCTACCAAGAACATCAATTTACAAGTAAGTGCTAATATCTATCAATTCACTCACCATTAAGCTTTCTTCAGCTAAATGAGACCAGAAAGTCATAACCAATAACAAGGTGGTAGCCCACATATACATGCGTGCATGATGAATTCTTGTCTATGAAAGATTCTCAGAGTTTAGTAGTACTTCGTGATCATTTTTATTACCAACGCTCGTTAATCTAAATAGCTTTTTTCTGATCTTAGATTTTAAATCAACAGTCACGGGTTACCTTCATAATGATAAACACATGTCGTTGAAGTTAATTACGAAGAAATCCAAGTTTGATATGTTTTACAGCAACAATCTTGCTGCTTTGAAATTCGATGTGATCAAGATATCTTGGTTGTTGTCTTGCAGAGCGTGGCCAAATATTACCTGCATTGACCAGAAGTGGACGAAGCTCATCAATCCTTTTTTTAGTATACTTTTACAGCACAATGTTGTTTACACCGATGCAGATTCTCGAAGCTGGATTGCAGTGGAAGAAGCGATTTTTGACCTACTTGAACAAAATGAAACCAGAGAAGTCGTTCTTCGAGTGTTGCTGTCAGCTAACGTTCCCGTTGTCTCTGCACCAGAACACGTCATCACGGCTATTACTAAGTATACCTCTATCAAGGAAATCAAACCCAGCCTCGTGAGATCGACCATGAAGAAAATTCCGTCATTTTACAAGAAACTTAATAGGCACGAAAAACTTCTGCTTCTTAATTTTTGTCTTAAAGATGGCCAATTTGACTCGCTCTGTGATTTGGAGCTTTTGCCTATTTCCGATGGGAACTTCATCAAATTCAACAACCAATCGGAACCTGTTTATATCTGCTCCAGGGAACATCCCCGAGAACTTTTTCCAGGGCTAGAACATCGTTTTTTGGATGAAACGATCGGTGAGGCAATCACGGAGTGGCTTGAATCCGCAGGAAAGCAAGGTAAAATTACTTTCTCATTTGATAGTTCTTGATGTAAGACTATCGATTCCTTTGACATGGTTCCCGAACTAAAAAACCCCAAGTAGCTACCCTTGTCACACAAAATTCAGCTATTAAAGATTTAAATGTTGCGCATCTGACGTTTAGCCTAGTATTATTGCATCCTTGAAAGTTATTTTGGTCGTGTGCCCAATTCCTTTTTGGCTGGTTTTTCACCAAAGAAGCAGTCAATTTTAGACATCTAACTTTCTTTCAGGATCCACACAGTTGCGCATACTCCGTAAAGATCATGTAAAATCTCTTCTTCAACAAGCATTACCGCTCGAGTGGAGGAAGGGAAACGCCGTCTCGTGGTATCCTGATGATCGAAACCATAACCATCCACCCAAAGAGTGGATCAGGGTCGTGTGGAGATATCTGCAAAATTGTTTTGCCAATGCAGACGATATTCTTAGTCTCGGTAACCTACCGCTGCTTCCGCTAAACATGTCAAAGATACCAGTCACCTTGGCGCGACTTTGTGAACCTTCCAGAGTAGTATTGAAACACTTTTATGGTCATTGCCTAGACGATGATGTATCAGATATTCTCGTCAAGCTTGGTGTGCTTATCATGACCGATTATCCCTCGTTCATTGGCCACCACCCAGCTGTTTCAAGGTTTGTACATCCGCCATCCGTTCAAGGTGTTTTGAAAGCAATGGTGGTGTCCTCAAGTATGATGACTAACGGAAAACTTTTCGAAATTGTACGTATAGTGCTTTCTACCAAGGAAAAACAACTCCTGAGATCATTCTTGGTCAACATCAAATGCAAGCAGTTGTATCAAGAGGAGTATGATGTTCTGTGCTCTCTACCAGTTCTTGAGACTTTGGCGAAGAAATTCGTGTCAGCGAAGGAAGGTCTGTGTGCTGCACCCCCTGAGCCCCTTCCAATTACACTGAGAAGAGACCTCGTTGATGTTTCTCAAGACGATTCAATGACGTTTGCACGTCTGCTTGGAGTTAAGATTCTAACGCCCGTCGAGCTGCTTTGTCAGGTTGTATTTCCAGACATCAAGCGAGGATGCTATTCGGAAGAGCAACTTGACAAGCTTATGGAGCATGTGTTGGATCGTTATGCAAGTGCTTTTCGAAAGAATGCTTATTTCAAGAGGAATTTGCAGGACTTGGCTTTCGTTTCCAGGCAGAAAGGACGAGCAAGGCCTTGTGAGCTATTCGACCCTAGAAACGTCATTATCAAGAATCTGTTCGTCCATGAGGATGTTTTTCCTTCCTCTACATACGGTACCCCTTCAGTACTTGTGATTCTTGAAGAACTGGGAATGAAAGGCGAGGGTGACGTCACCGCGACCGACCTCTATCAGAGTGCGAAGATGATAAGTAAGTTTGCCAACCTTCCGTCGTTAAAGGAGAAATCTAAAAGAATCTTGCACTTTCTCAAGGAGGATCCTCAAAAGATGCTGGACCTGGTTAGCGGACAACAATTGTGGATTTTACTGAGAACCATTCCTTGGGTTTCAAGACAAGAACAGCGACCCTATGGTTACCCTCCCTGCCTTCCGTATTGGAAAACAGAAGATGAAGAAAGTAAAAGATTTTTCAAGCCCGCTGAATTAAAGAGTCACCAATTTGCAAACCTAATTGGATCTGTAATGCCTGTTGTTGACGTGGGTAGAACCGAAACAATCAGTCAGTTTTTCGGCTGGCAAGATGAACCCCCTGTAAACCTAGTAGTCCACCATTTAGAAACTGCGGTGAGGTGCTACTCACCAGAGCAGAAACCTTACTTCATTGTGATGCTGACCGAAATATACAGGTTTCTTGGTGAGCACCACCATAATGTGGATGAGGCATTTGACGCCACCAACGTCTTTCCTTGGGTATGGAATGGTGATGGATTTTCCTTACCCAGTCACTTACTTGCCACAAGGCCATCGATTGATCTCGCACCTTACATACGTTGTCTTCCTCTGGACTTCGGGCAGCACTGTCGTCTTTTTGGGTACTTTGGTATGCAGAAGGAATGCGATCCATCTGTTCTGTTAAAGGTCCTAAGGATGATCAAGGCAAAACACGACAGCGGAAGTGTCATGAGCCCTTCTGAAGTTAAACACGATCTTCAGTTATCTGTCAATATCCTGAACGAGTTGGCGAGTGGAGAGTTATCTGAGGCGCTTCAAGGAGAGATCCTGATCCCAACTTATCAAGAAGACAACTCCTGTGTCAGACTTCAGCCTGTAGAAAGGTGCATGTATGGAGAACAAAGTGACGACGAAGAAATCGACTACTTTTACGTACACCCAAATGTCCCAAATGTAACCGCTGAGCGTCTTGGCGTGCCAAGTATAACAAACCGACTGCTTGACGCTGATGAGCTGGCCATTGGAGAAGAGTTTGGACAGGGAGAAAAACTTACCACCCGACTCAATCGCCTACTCGAAGAGTACACGGATGGCTTTTCAGTTCTGAAAGAACTAATTCAAAACGCCGACGATGCTGGCGCCACAGAAGTCAAATTTCTGTATGACGAGAGAACGAATGAAAAAGCAATGACTTGTCTGATTGACGAGGGAATGAGGGGTTGCCAAGGCCCCGCGTTGTGGGTTTACAATGATGCAACATTTAAGGATGAAGACTTTGAGAACATTACAAAATTGAACGAAGCAACGAAACAGCACGACACCGAAAAGATTGGCAGGTTTGGACTGGGCTTCAATGCAGTATACAATTTAACAGATGTTCCCATGTTCATAAGCAGAAACAACTTTGTGATTTTTGATCCACATACGTCGTATCTCGGCAAAGCTCTAAAGAACAAAACGAAGCCTGGAGTGAAGATCAATGTCAACAAGGAAGTGAAGAGGCTTCGAAAATTTAAAAACCAGTTTAAGCCATTCAATGGTATATTTGGCTGTGATTTAAATCTCCAAAAGGAGGACAACTCTTTCAATGGAACTCTGTTTCGATTTCCGTTGAGGACAAGTGAGCAGGCTTTGAAAAGTGAGATAAAGAAGCTGGCGTATGACGACACACAAATGCGAGAATTACTGCTTATGCTAATTAAAGGAGCTAAAACCTTACTTCTCTTCACACAGAACGTCCTCCGTGTGAGCATATTTTCCTTGAAGACACCCGAAGTACAAGATGGAGCACTCAAATTGACGTTTAAGATCACCAAATCATTGTCTCAGGATGGAATAGTAAGAGCCTTGTCCGTCCCTGTTTCCCTTCCTCCCACCGCGAACTTTTTGAGCTCCGATGACCAGAATTTTTTGAAGCAATGCAGTTTCCTCCAAGCGTCCTCGCGAGTCGTTCGGGCATTAAGGACGGGACAGGTAATCAAACTGACAAAGTCCTCTATGAAGGTTAACGTCCATTGCGTCTTCACGGAGTGCGGTCTACGTTTCTTTAAACCTGATGCAGCAACCATTCATCCCGAATGTACAACCTGGCTTATAGTCTCCTCCATGGGAGATGGACGTGCACTGATGTTTGCTAAGAATGATTTTAGCCTTCTTCCATCAGGAGGAGTGGCTGTTCAGCTGGCTGCAAGCAGCGCCAACAAATTTGTGCCGGTGCCTGTTTTTAAGAATGATGATGGAATTGATGTCAATGGGACTCTTTTCTGCTACCTTCCTCTTCCAATCCATAGTGGCCTTCCAGTACATATAAACGGAACCTTCGCGTTGGCTGCGAACAGACGCCATTTGCAAGAAAAACTTGAAGGTGACAAAGATTGTTATGGGGTTGACTGGAACAAAGCGCTGATAGTAGATTCCATCTGCTCAGCCTATGTGTGCCTCCTTGAAGATCTAAGGTCAATTGCTCCAGCTGACGGATCTTATAGGTTCCATTCTTTGTGGCCAAACGCCGAAGAAGTATTCCCAAAGCTCCGACACCTCGCGCAGTCATTTTACAGGCAGATATCTACTAGAAATCACGCTTTGTTTTCTAAAGGAAAGAACTGGTTTACTATCAATGAGGTGGTACTTCTTCATCCAGTTCTTCGAAACGATCCTTCGATTGGCGATACTTCATTCAAAGTTTTCCAGCTTTTAATGAGCGAGCGCGCAGTGGTAATTGATGTCCCTTTGTCTGTCGTGAGTTCTTTCCAAAAGTGTGGAAGTGGGGAAGTGATAAACTCAAAAATCTACGAGAAAAATAGATTTTTTCGAGAAGTCTTTTTCCCGAATATCTCCGCGGTGCCTTCAGAGTTGAGAGATGTACTTGTGCTGCATGCAATTGATAACAACTGTGATGATTTGGTCAAAGCTCATTCTTGTATTCCGGCATCTCCACTTGGAAATTCTCTTAGATGTCCTTCTGAGCTCATTCACCCAAGAAAAGATGCTGCTCGCCTCTTTCTACCTGAAGATGGCAGATTTCCATGTGGAAATGCAGAAACCTTTCTGAATCCTGGACGACTTGCAAAGCTTGAGCTTTTAGGAATGGCATCGGATTACCTTCCTTGGCAGGAAATGGCAGAAAGAGCGGAAAGTATCCATAGACTGAATGCAGTAAACAGTGAAGTTGCATTTAAAAGAGTGAAGGAATTCTTAATATTTTTAGAGAGGAAGATAAAGTACTTCGATGAACCATTACCAGAATCTGTAAGAAAGCGAATGTTGGAGGCTCGATTTATTCCCCTTCTGAGGAAACCAAGGAACTTTCCTCTCAAATGGAAAACCGAGGAGTACGAAAATGATGCGTTACTTGCCCCAAAAGATGTCTTCGCGGAGGACGAAAAATATCTTTTATGCTGCGCGGAACCCCTGATCGGGGTGTTTGTCTCTCGAGATGTCAAAGAGCTGCTGAAGCTTAACAAAAAGCACGCGACCTTAGACCATGTAATATGGCAATTGAAACAGGCATTGTCTTCCAACGTTGCGTCCTTAGATTTGAGTGCCATAGAAGAAATAAACGCAGTATGCAAAGCAGTGTACTCATACCTACAGAACGCCATTTCAAGGAATGGTGCGGCCGTTGAGAAATTGTTGAAAGACAAGACGTTTATCCTTTGCGGAAGAAAGTTCCTGTATGCTGGTCAGGTGGCTTTTCAAGTCAGAGATGACTGTTCACCCTATCTTTACCAGCTTCCAAAACATTTAGCAGAGGACTTCCCTAAGCTACTGAGATTTGCCGGTGTCAGGGAACGTTTTGAAGAGAAAGATTTTATTTCAAGTCTACATCAGATGCGAGGGCAATTTTCTGAGAACGAGTTAGACGAGGAAAACCTTAGAGTTGCAGTGCGTCTAGCAAATCAGCTGGGAGAAACATTAGGATCAAATGAGGGTAATCCTGCTCTACTGGAAGAAAAGTGGGGAACCATTTACCTTCCTGACTCAAGGGCAGTGATGACAGCAGTATCCAAGCTTTGTTTCAAGGACTGTCCTTGGATGCCTGACGAAGAAGGAGTGCATTTTGTTCATTCGAAAATTCCTTGGTCAAGTTGTCACTTACTTGGTGTTAAAACTCGACGAGAAGAAGCCCTGCACAAACACATGGTCAGAATTTCCTTTGGACAGAAAGAGGAACTTACAACTCGCCTGAAACGCATTCTTCAGTGTTACCCCTGCGAGAAGGAAATTTTAAAAGAACTTCTTCAAAATGCAGACGACGCACAAGCAACCGAGATTTGTTTCATAAAGGACCCACGACACCATCCAGATGTGAAAGTGTTCGAAGATTGTTGGAAACCTCTGCAGGGGCCCGCCTTGTGTGTGTATAACAATAAGCCTTTCACTAATGACGATCTTGAGGGCATTCAGACTCTCGGCGAAGGAAGTAAGGGTGAGGATCCGAACAAAACTGGCCAGTACGGGGTAGGCTTTAACGCCGTTTATCATTTGACTGACGTTCCGTCCTTTGTGTCCCAGGGAGAAGAGATTGGGGATGTTCTGTGCGTATTTGACCCACATTGCAAGTATCTTCCAGGTGCGACGCCTTCAGAACCAGGTGGTAGGTTCAACGATACAGCCACCCTCAGGGAGAAATTCCCTGATATATTTCCTTGCTACTTGTCAGATCACTTCAAGATTGACAACGCAACCATGTTCAGATTTCCGCTAAGGACCCAAGATATGGCCCGCGAATCGAAAATTACTTCTAACTGTGTGTCCGTTAAAGAACTGGATTTTATGATAGAGGGACTTAAAAAAGAACTGTTTGAGGTTCTGCTCTTTGTGAAGAACGTCAGAAAGATAACCCTTTGTGAAGTTAACAAAGCAAGTGGAAAATTGGCTAATTCCTATACAGTCGAAGCAGCATTGTTAAAAGAAGATGAAGCTAAAAGAGAAGCATTTGCCGATTACATCGAACAGATCGGAAAGTCAGCAAAGGAGAGAGGGGGGATCAATCCAAGAGGGATACCGGTAAAAAAAGTGTCGTACGTCTTAGATATAACAGACACCTGTGGCAACGCGGAAAAGTGGTTAATTGTGCAACAGGTTGGTTTTGAAAAGGATGTACAAGAAAGTATCATGAACGCTTTTAGGAGGCAAGAGCTTGGAATGCTTCCTCGCGGTGGCGTTGCATGTCTCTTAAAGAGACATTCCAGGTATACTTTCCCAAGACAAAAGAAAGCATATTGTTTTCTTCCTCTTCCTCTTGAGACAAACCTTCCAGTTCACGTAAATGGACATTTTGCCTTAGACCACGAGGCAAGAAGAAGTTTGTGGAGGGATGAAGGGGACCGTGGTGGATATCGAAGTGATTGGAACAATGCGCTTTTAACAGATGTTGTCGCATCCTGTTACATCTCCATGTTGGTTGAAGTACAGAAGTTCCTTAAACTACCCACCGTACAAGACGCAAGCCCTCAAACTGAATGTGAGATCATCAGCAAGCTAAACGTTTATGAGTCGTATTTCCCCATTAAAATTCCCTCCGACCAATACTGGAAGACACTGGTTCATTCAGTGTATCAGGAAATGAACAAGATGGAAGCAAAGGTTCTACCAGTGGTTAAGAAGAGATTCCTTGATGGTGCATCGAAAACTACCGACGAAAGTGCAACTGCTGAGATAACCTGGCTTCCACCGACTGGCACTGGGAAGCATCAAGCTTTTTTTGACAATCTTAATGTAGAAGGACCCTTTGCAGCATCACACGGAAGGAGTAAAGAAGCGATCGAGAATCTTGCAAGATTTCGAAAGCTGTTCAAGGGCATACTACTGGAAAGTGGCTTTAACCTAGTAGTTTTACCGTTAGCATTGCATAACTCGTTTCAGCGAGCTGGAGTTACGACATGCTGTGTTTCGCCTCGTAGGGTCATTGATTTCTACAAAACGCTCAGCTCTGGTGACCGTTTGTGCACGATTGGACCAGTTCCTTGTGACGTCCAGAAAACATCATTAAAAAGTGTTCTTGGAGTAACTACTGTGTTGCTGTATTGCAGAAATGACGAGAACTTTCTGGAAGCGTTGCCTGGTCTTCCTCTCCTTCTTACGCAAGACCAACATCTTAAGTTGTTTTCAAATAAAGATCCCAAGTTTCTCTCACAATACAAAGATCTTCTACCCAGGTCTCCGCACATATTCCTCCATGATGAAGTTTACAAAAGTATTTTTAAAGGTTTTGATGACAAAAGTTTGTCTTGTCTGAAGCCTCTGGATGCCACCTCATTTGCTACCCACCTCCCTCATACGTTATCACTGGAAACCTATGGAAGCAGAAGGTTTATTGAGTGGTCCCCCAATCAGAGGGAAATACCCAACCGCGGGTGGATGTTCAAGGCGTGGATTTTCCTTTCTGAGCTTGTAAATGGTATCATGAATGATGCTAAAAAAGATGGAGAACTCAAGACTCACCAGATCCAAACGATACTCGAGCCCTTAATGGATTGGAGCATTCTTCCAGTAACCGAGAAAAAGAAAGCAGAAAGAAAGTCACAACTGGCTGTTTTCTTTCGTATGGGCGCAACTCCAACTACTAAACACTATCTGCTCCCTTTAAGAAAAGCAGCATTTGCTATCGATTTTAACACTGCTGATTCCTCTAACGCAAAGCTTGTTGATGTCTTGAGAAAGGTCGGTTTGCCTGAGCTTAACGTAAGTATTTTCTCATCTACCAGCGTACATACCTCTCTGTCGTCAAATTCAGTTAGCTTAGCGCGCATGCTTGTGTCGTCGTTGAAGTCTCCCTCGTCAATTCTTATCTCCCTTAACCATAAGATGGAATCAGACGAGCAGTCACTGGAAGGAAAGTTGGAACCCCAGGAATGTCTTACAATCCTGGAATACTTCAGCAGAAGTGAACAACTCCTAGGAGATGACGACAGAATGCTGTTAAGAAGACTTCCCTTTTATCTAGCCACGCACGGTGGCTTGATAAGACTCAATGATCGTAAAGTGAACGTCCTACCAGTTGGAATACCACGAGATGGAATTGACGTTCTCGAGAGGGAGCTTAACATTGTGTTTCTAGAACAGCGATCAAGTATTTCTGAGCTGTTCAAGTTCCTTGCACTGAATTGCTTTTCGGCTGTTGATTTCTATTGTACCTTCATTCTACCCAATTTCTCAATCTTCAGCGAAGGGGAACGAGAGTCTCACCTGACATACATCCGCAAACCGATTTTGGAATATGCTGAAGATGATGAAAAGGAAAAACTGTTGAATTGTTTGGAAAAAACTCCTTTTGTTCCCTCTGTGGATGGAATTCTGAAGACTGCGTCCTCTTTTTATGACCCCCGAAACAGTGTTTTTCGCATCATGCTTTCGGTAGATTTGTTTCCAGCGAAGCCCTTCGACTCAGGAGAATGGCTAACATTTCTGAAAAGCATAGGTCTCGCTTGCCATGTGTCTAAGGAACGTTTTAGGGCGTTTGCCACAGAAGTTGCACGAGAAGCTGCATCAGCTCCAAGTGATAGCACGTACAAGAAATCTAGCGTTTTGGTCGATCATCTCATGATGCGAAAAAACGTGATTGCTGAAGGATTGTTACAGGATATCTACGACATCCCATTTGTAGCCGGGGACCCTGTCAAAGAAAGCCTACAAGCAATTTGCCTGCCATTTGGAGGCTACATAGGTCGTCAGACACCATATTTTGCCTTCCGAGGAGCAGTTCCCGTTAGTCACTCCGAAATAGTCTGGACTAAAGCACATTTACTTCCAGGGTGGGCTGATCCAAAGAATCGTTCTTCTGATCTTCGCCATGCCTGTCCTCCAAAAGTCAACTTAGACAGTTACTGCAATGCTTTTGTCTCCCAGCTTCAGATTCAAGACACGCCAACACCGGACCTTGTGGTTGCTCACTGCCAAAATGTATGCTCACAAGTTGGAAAAAACAGTGAAAAAAAAAATTCTTCAAGAGAACGATGTTTAACTCTAACTGAAGTAATGGAATGTATCTACTTTTTCTTGCAAACCAACAACATCGAGAACAGTGATGCAAAGAAAGTTTTAGAGAGTATACCTTGCATTTTGGTGGAAAGTGGAAAGAAGTTCATTCTACCGCGTCAAGCAGTCCTTGAGCTTTATGAGGACTTGCAGATCAGGCCATTTCTCTATGGAATTCCAATGGAATTCGGTAGGTTCCTTAATTTGTTCCAGAGGCTTGGCTGCTCAAAATCTGTCACTATAGTCCACTATGCCATGGTGTTGGACTTGCTGCATAACAAGTGCCACAGTTCGAAACTAGACCCGAATGAAGTAAAAGTGTGCATTAAGGCAGTCAAAGGATTCTTTGATAAGCTTCAGGGAGATGATCAAGAAGTGAATGCCATATCTCAGCTTTACTTACCTGGCATGTCTCTGACACGCAAGGAGACGGACGGCAATGCCAATGTGGTGCCTCTCAATTTGCATAAGTCTTCGGAGCTGATTTTCAATGATGTCTCGCCCGCTATCCGAGATCGATTGTATAATTTCCGACAGAATCTCTTGCTCGACCCACGCCAGATGAATGTATATAGCGTTAATGCCGGTACCAACTACAAAGAGCTTATGATGAAGTTACCAGAATCTCTGCGGCCAAAAATGCTATCCTCTGTTGCCAAAGAACATATCAGCTCGCCAAGTTTTGAAACTATATCGAGTACTGCTATTACCCAACTTAAGCAGCAACTTTCGTCACCACAGTTCTTTTATGGCATTGTGAGGTTAATCCGACACGAGAACTGTCGACTGAAGAGGAATGTTGATGACACCGTGATTGAAAGTATCAAGAAAAGGCTTTGCACCATCGGGCTTTATGCCGTAAATAGCCTCAAGACATTAATTTTTTGCGACGGAAATCCCATCCCAGACAGTGAAGCAGAAGTTCCATACTTCGTGAACAAGACTTTAGCCTCTGGTGAAGAAATTTCAAAGGTATACGTCAATGTCGCGACAGAGACGGACACATACACCAGGACAATATTGCTGGTCTCTGGCGTGGTCAAAGAAGTATGTTTTGGACTTCTTGGAGAAAGTGCATTGTTGATTTCCCATATGTTAAGCTGTTCCCTAAACGACATACAGTCCCTGCTCGATACTATGGGCGTACGACCAGATGACTCTCTCCCTTTGGAAGAGGTAGAAATTCTTCCTGAGCCTGGTAGCTTTATTCCTCAAGATGAACACCACCTATTAAATGACGACTTTGAAGAATTTGAACCAGGCGATTATGTGGGATTTGAGCTGCATGACCCAAGTTTAGTTAGAGAAGGAGGAGATGCCACCTACATATATGCTATAATTATCGAAGAAGTAGCGAGCGAATGCAACAGCCGCGTGACAAGACGTTACAGAATCAACATTGGAAATGGCCAAGAAAGAATTGTCGATGCTACGGACCTGTACAAATTTCACCGTTTGACCGAGTCATCTTCAAATGCGATAGTCCTGTGTGATAGGCCTAGGCAGCCCCCTAACCCAAGAAGCAGACAGGTAGTTTTCGATGAGATCTCAGACCTTCTGGAGGAAGCGTGGACTCTTCCAGTAGATAAAAGACGAAAAATAGTCAAGCGGCTGTATTTGCGGTGGCACCCTGATAAAAACGTGGGCGATGAGGAATTCTGCAAAGAGGTATGTCAGCATATACAGCGCGAAGTTTCACGGTTGGAAAGAGGGGAACCTCGGGGTAGCCTAAGCACAAGATTTGAAGCTGGAAATCAAGACGGATCCTACCGTAGCTTCTTTAATTCATGGGCAGGTCGTGCAAGGGAACATAACACGCAGCGCCGGGAATACAGAGGAAGACCACGACATCCTAAGAATAATCCTCAGCCAGGGGAGGCCAGACGTTGGTTCAAACAAGCCGTTGCCGATATCCAGGCAGCAAGCAATGATATAATCTACGAGAGACCTTCTTATGAATGGGCATGCTTCAAATGTCACCAGGTAAGAGAAAACGTAAGATGTAATAAGGTCATTTAGTATTATCAACCGAGTTGCTAACATAAATTGACCACTGTGAAGAGTTGTTAAGTTGACGTTTCGAGCGTTAGCGCTAGCACTTCTTCAGAGCCCTTCGCTATGATGGAGGGCTAACGTTCGAAACGCCAGCTTTAAAACTCTCTACGATGGCCGATTTTCGTTATCCACTCAGTTGATAGCACTAAATAACCCTGTTATATTCTCCCACCGACGCAGCATCACAGTTTCTTTGGAGACGTACTACCTTTATTCGTCAGTTATAATAGTTTTGATGTGCTGCCATCATTATTTCAATGTTGTGGTGTAACACTTGGTAAAATAATAGAATTCCTTTAGCTAAGTTAAGCCATTTTTATTTTCATAACCTATCGTATCTCTTTGGCTTTCCCTTATGACCATATATGTACTTGTCAATTGTGAGCGGAGGGGAATGTCATTAGTTGCTCTTCCTTGGTGTTAACGGCATTTTTTCTCTTAAGTGGTAGCAGTTATATTGCATACACTTAAAACGTTTTTTATCCTTAATTGAGGTGCTTCTGAAAGAAATGTTTAACGGCATTAACTCATATGACTCATAAATCGACAGGGTTGAAGTTTTCTATTTTTTCTTCCTCACAGGCAGCAGAGAAGGCTTTGAAGGCGGCACAGTATGCAGTAGATAGCGACAGGACAAGGGTCCACAACCTCCCAGAGAATTGCTGCGATCTAAATGACCCCGAGCTGTCAAATCTAGCGATGCAGTTAGAGTGTCTAGTTGGTGATTCTACACGCATGCGTTACCCAGACAGAATGTGTTTTCCCCAGATTCCAAATGAGGTGTACTCTGCCGAGATGGCCCACCAGGCCTTACAGCTTGCTAAGAAAATTGTTGCACGCGTACAGAGCAGGGTAACCTAAGGTGAGAGCTGAAGAGAAATGAACAAATACGTGGGAAACGTATGTTTACTAAATGCATCCAATTCAAGAGAACATGCAGTTCAAATTTAGGTCATTGCCGCCGCCCTCTTGACATGAGGTGTGATGACGAGGCAAAATTTCGTCGAGCAGCACGTTTCAGAAAGCATTAGGCTAAATAATCAGGCGCCATAGATTTTATAACGAAAGTGGAAAGGAAACTAGGCCTTTTGCGTTTGCATATGATATCAATGAGATATTCAGATGCAACAGGTCCATATACCTCTTCAAAATAAAAGGCCAAAAATCGTGCATTTTATTTTTTGTGCATGCCTAACTGGTCGCGATCAAAAGCAGTTGCGAAAAATATGTCACAAATTTCTCTTAGGGCAGAATGATTGTTTGTGTATACTATTTTAAAAGCAAATTTGCCTTGGCGATAAGGAGCATGCAGGATGAGCAATTTTTGTTGTTGTTGCGAGTGGTAATAAGGGAATGATAATAAAAATAAAATTTTACCAAGAGGTGTAAAGCCCTCAAAATAGAAGAACTGGTAGCTTTAAGGAGATTGGAAAAGGAAGGTATTAACTTTTTTAATATTTACTTCAACCATGCTGAATCAAAGTGAAACATAATATGTTGTGCTGCACATTTTTGATTGATTCAAAATTTATCAAACCATTTGAATTTTCACTTTCGCTTTTTCTTGTACATATGAACGTAGTCTGAAAAAAAATCTTGGAAAAATTAAAGTAAGAAATTATGAAGCATACCTTATATTATTTCATTTTACAGGGTCAATCTGGTTAGGATTCGATGCAAGGATAGAGATCAAGCATGGTTGCCTAATGTGCCTGCAATGTGACAACCATCTCGTGCATCTTCTAAAACTAGAATTATTTTGATCATGACCGTACAACTTGTCTTTATTTCTAACGCCCTCGATCTAAAAACCTGTCTTTCCAAAGGCAGATTTTTTAAAACTAAGTATTGAAATGTACCTTGATCTGCTTTATCTGAGATTAGATCAGATCTAAATCAGTTTTTCTCATGTCACTCTAGAGTACTAAACCGGTTACAGGTGTGTTCAGCGCTCAGTAAAAAACCCTCTACAGGAAAAGCTGCATGTATCCCACGAATACTTCATTTTTAGTGATAGCTACCTTAGGTTGAAGGATTGAGTTTACTTTTTCTTATTTCAAAATCAATATTTTTCTTTTAAAAATTGTCTAGCCTCGAAACTGTTAATGTGCATCTTTAGAAACGTTGGTGTCCGCATCATTTATATCAGTAGACTAAAATGTAGCTATTGTATGACGTAAAGTCTGTTAGAGAAACTACAACCAATAAAGGGATATGCCTTAAAAGGTAGCGTAGATTAATTTGAAGACTAGTTAGTTCCCCAATGGATCGATACTACCACAGTTTTACGTGCATTCCCTTGAAGTGATTTCATAATTGCTCCATGATCTCTCAACATGTTATGATCATTTTTGTGACACAGGGCCTTTGCACCTCCATAGCCTTTAAAAACACCCTATTATTGAATTGCAGTCAGCATATCCAGTTTCACCTTTCTGCATAGCTAAAATTTTGATTATAACATAGCAAGTAAATTTGTCTAATCAATGTTATGGTAAGACCTGATGACACGGGAGTCTCATTGTTGCCATGAGTTCCATGCAAGCTTTGTGGATTAACATTGGCCTAATTTGTTATCATAACACACTCTTATCGGTTCAATTCTTGCTCTTTTTAGACCTGCCAGAGAAGAGTAAAAAAAAAAAAGGAAGAAACACGGTTGCATGCTTTTCTCTATTTACTGTTCCCATTTTTTCACTTTCCCAGCGAACACTGCAGAGTCCAAAATATGCGGCCATAAATACCAGCTGAAGTTTAACCCGGTCCTGTGCTGCTTGCAGATCAGAAATCGTTGAAATTAATCAGAACATTTTAGAAAGCTTCTAAAAATTCCTGAAAATGAGAAGCCAGCAAGTTTTTAAGCCTAGACAGGTCTGAAAAATTTTTTTCTCATAATTATTGAATTATTGTGCGGAAAATATTTTCTTTATTACGGGCCACCCATGGACTTTTCTTTTGCATTCTTCATTCTTAAACATTTCCGCTCGAGACTTTGAGGTTTGGGGCCCTGTCGAGAAGTTTGTTTACATTGAAAACCTCTGATTCGAAGGGCATTCAAAAGATGTATTTTTAGTGCCTCTGGTCTCGAGCAATTTAATTGATCCTTTGTTTCCCCGATAATTGACGCATATTTGGCGCGACATCAAAACCGTACGAGTTGATATTCTGCTGTGGAGACCAAATGATAAAGAAGGATCGATAGCCACTAAGAATTGTGCATGATCAAAATGGCTCATACAGAAAATCACCACAACGACTCACCTGAAATGAACTTGAATTTCTCCTTTCTAGGCTCTATGAATTTGTATTTGGTAGTGGCGGGAGCTTTTGGCTTTCCCCTACATATTTTTTCAAAGCTTCCTAAACGATGCGGTCGAACGAGCAGAGGCGTTTTGTCGATGTCACTGGTTTTAGTGGACTTTTCAACCGTTTGTATACCAATGTCAATTTACCTCTTACTGTACAACAACTGCTCAAGAACTCAGCGATCAAGCCACGTTGAAAGACTCGCAGTTTGCGAGATATTTCTCCTGATGTTTGTGTGGTTCAAGTTGGCATCACTGTTTATAATTACAACCCTCATCTTCACCCCCTACTAAGCCATGACCGCGCGAGGAATCTATCGAAATATAGGCGCCTTAGCCTGCTCGAGGCGCGAGAAAAAGCACAGAGAAAATTTGCGAAACTCTTCCCTCGTTGATTGAGCTTTAAACTTATTACCTGGGGACTAAAATACTCTGTTTGATGGGAAATTATGACTTAGTTTGACAAATAATTCCGGTTCGACTTCTTGTTTACTTTGACGCACTTATATTACATAAATTTTTTTGCCCACGCGCTGAGATTTGCTTCACAAAGTTTTGCAACCTTTATTAAATTTTTAGTGCTTAATATTACTTACTTTTAAACAATTAGCCGTGAAAAAGAATTAAAGTACTTTAAAAACTGCAAGGGGATTGAGGACTTCGTAGACAATATGGCGAAAGCGTCAACGCAAATTCTCGGTCTGCGCTGACAACGAGTGGACATTCGATGGTGAAAGCGCGCAAATCAGTCGGTAAATGCTTCATTCTGTTTATCCATAGCAAGGTAATGGTGTCATCATCAAAAGGGAACTTTTTTTGTAAATAGTTTTCCTTGCTGAGCTGAAGGAGAGTTAATGTTCTCACTCCGTATTTGATGATGGACCTTCTTTTTTTCTTTTTTAATCCATGCCTGCTGCAGTGTAGATGTAGATACAACTGTTTGCTGATAGCTTGAGCTGCTAGCCGATGTTGCGACTGTGACCTCCAGTTGAGTCATTATTGAGTCTTACTTGGCAACGCTAGGAATCGATTACGGAAATTGTGCACGTTGTTGTTATACTCATTTGTCAATAACACTCGACATCAATTGACAGAACTCACCGATTAATCTGTTAATATCGGTGTGAATTGACCAAGGGCAGCTGTAATAATAACTTGTGGTCAAATTGGAAAGCAACGGATAGGAGCCAATCAGTGAATATCGATCATACTAGAAGGTATTAACAGTTTCTTTTTCACTTCTGTACATCGGTTTCTGTCAATATCAGTTGATATCAAAATTCATTGATTATCAATTTTCACGATTGGTGAGGTGGGCATGGCATATGGTAAAATATTGACTGGGCTACTGGACCATTTTTTGGACTTTTTTTTTTTTAAACATTTTTTTGGACCAACTTTTGAGCCATTTGTATCGGACCATTTTGTTGGGGGGGGGGGGGGTGGAAGACCATTAGTACTGTCAGTACTCAGAAGTAGGAGGCAGACTTTTGTTACTGAGGAAGGAGTGGAGGACGAACTATTAGTATGCAGGAAGGGGTGGGAGGTGGTTGTCTTAGTAACTGCTACTGATAAATACATAGCCTGTGTGTACTCGCCTGCGTTTGATTTAGTTGTTCCCTGACTTTACATCGATGAATCATTCGTTATGCTCCAGGAACAAATTGGCAGTAGGAACACGAAGGGATTTGCGGTAGTTTGGGAAACTCACGGATGATTCAGTGAATAAGAAACTCATTGCTGAGGTGTAGAGGTGACAAATCGGTTCGCAAGTAGGAGTTGCTGCGATGCTTGAACATGGCCTTCCTGCAACCGTAACTAGAACACTTTTCCCTTGAGCTTTTGATTCCGTCGTTTGTTGGTTCTTTTTTCTTTTTTTATTTCATACGTAAAATTCGCTTTAAAAATAGAAGAGGTCATTTGTGATTGAAAATTACTTTAGCTAACTTTTTTGGGTTTATTATATAAATGTATGCTATATTTTCAGGGTCGACAAAGCTAACAGTTAGTTAGAGGCAATAAACAAATGGCAATAGGAATGACGTGAATTCGTTCACGTGGAGAGGCAGCTGAGTGGAGTCCATTCGGGACAGGGAGTGGCTGAAGGGTTGGGCAAAGGGTATGGGTCCTGAACGACAAGGAAAGCCAGAGGACTTGGACGAGCTTGCAACTAGGTAAGGAACAACATGAAACCAACGTAAGTGCCCCACTCGGTCTAGTTTTGTAAATCCATGGTGAGCCAACGGCATTGTAAAATGAACAAAGTAGTCAGTTTCTGATGGGGTTGCTAGCTTGTGTCACAATTTGCTCAGATGAGGAGCAAACACCAAAAGCTTGTTAAAATTTGATAGCGCTGTTGACGCACTTTATGAGCTTGAAGGCGATGGTCGACGAAGTGTTGGAATAAGGGCTGTGCTGAGGAGCGTAGCGTAATTTAGTCATTAACTCTCCTTTGAATGACTGTGTTCTTGTGGCCAAACCTCGATGTTGTACAATAGTCGAAATGTGTATTTTGTTTCCTAAATTGATGGAGAAGCTTCTCTAGGTTATACTACTCTGAATTCTTTGCGGTAAGGGTCATAGTAGGCCATAAACCAACTGGAAAATTCTCAGGTTTGACTGATAAGATATGTTCGTTTTCTGGTGTAGGCTGGCCATCCAGAAAGACGAAAACGACGCACTGAAAGAAGCACTCAGTTCCACACTGAAGGCCCGAACAAGAAGACTTGAGATTTTACTAAGAGATGATCATCAAACAAAGAGGATCCTCTTACAGGGGTTGCGGAGACAATTTAGACAGAACTTCACCCCCAGCTAATCCATGACATTTGTAATTTGGACTTGATACTACAACCCAGATGATATCATTATGTACATGATCAAGCTTTCAATCGATTATGTCTGTTTTGTTACGTTCTGTTTTTTTGGGCAAAAATAGAGGAAGGGAAATATTTGCGAGAGACACTTGAATACCTCCTAACCTTCCTTGCTTGTTCACAGTTAATTTAAATGTTTACAGTTTCGGTTCTTACCCGAGCGGCTGAAAGCGATAATCACTAAAGGTATCCTTATAAACAATCAGCAAACTGGAAGAGTTTTTAAACGATTTGCTATCACCTTTCACGTACTTTTATGCAGACAGCATCGTAAACGGGCCAATTGAACGCCGTACGCTTCAAATTGTCTTTTTAGGACACAATATCGTTATCCAGGAATGATACCTTTTTAACCACATTTTGCGAGGAAAAGGTTCTCCTGAATTGCGTGACAAGACAAACTAACTTCACTTCCGGGTATCCGCCATGGATCGGTGATGATCACGTGAAACCAGTCAACATTTGTTAATCGAAGGTCTCCATTCCACATCCAGACTAGACATTTTCGTAAATCGTGGGGAGTTGGTTTGGGCTACTTCATCCGTTTTATACAAGGTGAGTAACGTGTGAACATGGCTAAGTATCCTGAGAGGGAAAGATTTCTATACGGCGAAACCAGGTTGTTTTTCTGAATATTAGAATGTGGTGGTGAATCAGAGCGACGCCATGTCAAATCAGATCAGCATCCCTAATTCCCTTTAGACGCCAGCATGTTTTGAAGCTGAAATGGAACGTGATGAAGACGAGTCGCTGCAAAATTAATCTTATTTGATTAGTGTTCTGTCAGAAAGGAGGCAGAAGATGAGTTAAATACTTGTTTGCAGCTATATACCACAGTCGTTTAAAAAAAAGAATGCAGTTGATTTCAGCGGTACCTCGAGAACACATTAACGTATTTGTCTCGTCTACATACGATGAGTGTGAGTCAGTTCATTCTTAGCTTTGGCATTGATGCAAATCTTATGAACACTCGACTTGCACAAATATTAATCGCTTCTTAGATCAAGTGCACCGTTCAAACGTTAGGTTTGAAAATGAGCATGAAATCACTGGCCAAGGCCTTTGAACATAAAGCGGAAATGGAAATTTTTGCTCTGAAATAGGTTTTGGATTTATAGAGATGGACGGTAGATCCCTACGAAGAAGTCCGAGTTGTACCTTCTCCCCTCTCTCCAGGAGAAGACATGACCAGAAGTTAGAGCTCATTTCCTAGAATCCTTAGAAAGGGTCATGTTTATGTAATTCCCTTCGTGAAATGCAAATGTTGATGCATTGGCCGCTATCTCATAGATGAAGAACACTTTTGGAAGCGTTTGAATGAAAAGCAAAGTAAGCAGGGTTTGAAACATGCTCTGCTAACGATAAAATTTGGGACCACCATTGCGGAATTCGAGAAGTATCTTTCAAGTTGCGAAAGATCGGCTGTTGCCTCATAAAATAATGTAAATTTGCTGCGATCTTTCCTGTTTTTAGTGAACCATGATAGAAATATTTGCATAAATCTACCGCCTAGAAATAAATTCTAAATGAACAGAAACGTGGTGGTTTCTGTAACCTCCAGCCAACGAGGAAGTTGATATTCTCAGTCAAGTGAAATCCCACCGCTGACTGTTGAGGTAATACTGCTCAGCAACTAATGAAAGATGCAAAATTTGAGAGATGACGACTGTATCCAAATTTTCACGTGATCATCACGGTCACTTAGAAAAGTTCATCAATCATAGCCAGGTTGTGAGTTAAAACTCCCTTCATGCGATCAGTTTTCGTTGCAATTCGCCGACCATCGACACCGCTCGCTGAGACAATTTCTTGGCGCGAGTTGCGAACCGCCACCATTTCATAACGTGAACAAAGAGAAACCACGTCAAGGTACTGATGTCGTACTTTTTTGTGGTAAAAAGTGATCAGTAAAGAAATGCTATGACGCAACTAAATACCATTCGACAGTTTTCTTGGAATTTGGGTTACGTTCTAAGAAGATGTTATAGCTAGTATGGAACAGCTTTAAAGCTGAAGCAGCAACTTTTGAAATAGCCTGCAGCGCAGCAAAACAACTCCGGATTAATTACGCGTCAATGTATTTCCGGAAATGAGCAACCGAAAGCATTGTCTTTCAGCAAAATCAACACACGTAGAGCTGCGGTCACAAATATGAACTGATATTTGCTGCACTCTATATTTTCCAAACGACAATTCTTGAGTAGTGTTGCCGTTAGTCTATTTGACGATTTTTCTTCCATTTGATCATAAACGATACTTTGAAGCACAAACAGCTGCACTCGAAGGTTTACACGCCATAATTTGATTGATGCAAACCGGCATATTCTGGTGAAACGGTGTGGCTCCACGAAAGCGTTCTCTACTTACGAAAATACGAGTTGATATTTGTCGCACTCTATATCTGATCGAAGACGCCTATTCCATTTGGTTATAAACAATGCCTTAAGGCGGACAAACGACAACTACACTCAAAGGTTTCCTCGTAATAATTTCTTTCAAACGAACCAACACCTGAAGTATCACACTTTTTCCTAAGTCAGTTGGCGACACGGCCAGTAGATCCTTCCCAGAACCGGTATAGAATTTGCTTCTTTTTGTTCCGAATTTAATGCTTTAATTTCCGCTAAGAAAATACTGAGCACCCACTCGCCAAAATTACGCCTGCTCTGAATTTTAAATACTCACCGCATGCAAATATGAGAGGCTAACCTGCTTAACTTTCATATGATCATGGAGAGATAAAGAAAATTCTTTATCTTAAATGGTATAATGAAATAAAAAGTATGATATAAATAATACACTGTGTGATGTATCAAAACACTCTGGATTTCTGCTGATTTTCTTGCTGGTGTGGTTTAAAAACATTGCTTTTTTAATTTTTCATGTCATTGTGTCGTTGTATTAGGTTTTGGTTTGCAAATACATTTGATCTTATTGAATGAATCTAACCGACGGGTACATTGCCTCTAAAGAAAAAATAATTCATGGAAAGCCGAATGTCTTTATTTTTGTCGTTGATAAGCTGGGTTAAAATAATTTTCGTGTCATAAGAATAGATTTAAACAAATCCGAAAAAGTTATTACAGTTTTATTAATGAAAGGAACTTAACACGCAGGTAGTAAGAGTAAAAAAGGGATGTGATGCATGCTATGATCTAAATTGGTTCCTTTGAATTGCGGGCTTTCCTAATGCCTGCAATATGAAACCGTATACATCTTTTGTATTAAGAGGACATCCGTGCAAAAATCAAACAAAAATGAAATTTTTATAGCAAGGGTCAAAAACTCAAATTGTCTCAATTTTTGCACACAAGTAGACCTTAGTAAGGCAAGAAAGACTGTGTATTTTTTTCCCTCAAATATGTTGTTATTTTCGAGAAAAAAGGAACTTTTCGCTGTCACCCTCTAAAATCGATGGATCGGGTCATAACAGGTTTCACACTTTCGCTCGCTTCGCATTTCAAAGATATTACGTCTTGGGAAATCTAACCAACGTGAGCTCTTTCATAGACTCTTTTTCTTCTGTCTAATGTAAGTGTTGTAGGAATTGGTTGCTTAGAAGCTTTTAGCCATGTAAAAAAACAATGCGCTCCCTTCCGTTACAAAAAAAAGTCGGTAAAGAAAACCTCTTTATTCACCATGTGCCATTATTCAGAATTCCACAAAATTACGTATGTAAATTGCCGAAGGAATGATCTTCAAGATGACGTAAAGTTTTTTTGGGCAAATGTTTTCTCGCGACGCAGAAAACTCTTCAAAGTAGCACACGGAAGACACAAAATCTTGCCATATGTTGATTGCGTGACCAAAGAGCATTCCTGCATTTGAAATTACTCAAAATTTTACAGGAGAACGTTTTCAGAAACAAATAACAAATTTATACCCAGTTTTGTTAAATTAATTTTTCCTATAATCATTTGATTTGAAGTTTGTTTCTGCAGAGATATTGTGCCATCGTTCTGTCTAGTATGATTATGCACTTGTGCCAGCAACGGTAATCGATTAAAAAACTTTGCTGTTCTCTCGCATACGAATCTTAAGTTTCTGCCCCTTGTTTGACTTGCTAACCAGTGCCTTTTAACTAGCCTATGGAAAACGAAAATCCACAAAATGTTACCTTACTGAGGCCCTTGCAGGAGTTAAGTGAGGGCTTGCATGACCTAATTTGCTTAATTGCGGTACGAGTCGTTGTGCTCGTGTGACAGAATAATTTGGACCTACGAGTGGAGTCGGTCGACGTCATTTGAATAGGCACAAATTCGAGGTAAAGAAATAATGAGTCTAGATATCCATTTAGCTCTGAGTTTTCCTAAATTTGTACTCGTGTTATTTTTTTTCTGCGTGAGTGAAACTATGATGTTTGTTGACTTTTCTACTTAAAAGCGAGACAATTAATTGAATTAACAAAACTTAATAAACACTCCTCCATTCGATTTTTCTCACGTGAAACTAAAAAAAAGAATTATTTCCCGCCCCCTTTGAATCGAAGGTCTCGCTTGTGAATGAAATGGAAGCTTCTAGCTCATTCAAGTTTATGGTTGGAAGTGCTTGCTCGTACGACCGACAAGACAGGAGTAAATTATTTGAGGTGGTCCCCTTAGTGTCGTGCAATAAGGATGTACAGGGTCATAAAAGTGCTTGGTGTTTTGCCGGAGTTAAGAACGAGAGTGCCCGAGCAGGTATTTTTTACATGAGTGCAAAGGATATAAACGCCTTAACAATCTGTCCTTTCCACCGTTCTGAGCTTGGGGAAGGAGCCAGAATACCTTCAGAATTCCAAATGATTGTAGGTATGTCAGCCCTGATCTCTCTTGAAATCGAGAGAGCTGTACAGGAAGTGGGAGGCCCAACCGATACGAAAGAGGATTTGGCCTTTGTGACTTTACAGTCCAAACAAAGCATAAATTCCTGGAAAGTACATTAACTGCGTTCAACAAACCAGGACGAGTCCAGACCAGACGTCATCGATGAGCTAGATGAAACTTCTGCCTTGCTGGTCTTAGACCGGGCAATGAAATATCTACCAAAGAAATTTAGGGAGAGCCAAACAGACTGGTTTGGTTGGAGAGATCTGCCATGGCATATCACGGTTGCGACGAGAAAGGGAAATGATGGCGAGATTGAGATGATGACATCTGTACACTTATTTGAGACGTGTAACCAGGACAGTTCTGCAGTTCTTGCCATACTTAACGACGTCTTTCGTCGACTGAAGGATGTCATGCCCATTAACAATCCATTTATCTTAGACAAGACAACGCCGGGTATTACCACTGCGCTTTAACCCTGGTTACAGCCAGCAAAGTAGCAGAGCAAAACAATCTCTTCCTACGCATAATGGATTCTTCAGATTTCCAAGGAGGGAAGGGATCCTGCGATCGGAAAGCTGCAAAGATCAAATCCCATATGGCCATCCATTTGAATTCAGGCCACGATATAGAGTCGTTATCTCAAATGCAGGAGGCAATAGAATCATTTGGGGTGTCCCTGGAGTAGAAGCAGTGTTGTGCAGGCCTCCTTTGTCTTCCATCAAAAAGCCAGTGAAATGGGATGTTGTGAACTTTGTCAACAACGTTCAGTATGGCGAGGAAGGTGTGAGAGTATGGAGATCCGGCTACAAAATTCATTCCTTGGAGCAAGTTTCATGTTCCTAACCAGGACGAAGTTTCAACACTTGAATGCAATGCAGCAAGCGAAAACATAAAAGCTAATTTTGTTCCTATGAAGCCGAGACGAACTGAGTTTGCTAAAACATCTCAAAAACACCAAGACAGCACTGATGAAGGTACCGATGATTCAAGTGAAGAATCGCGCGATTCCACAACTAAAATATTTTTTCCTGCTCGGAAGAGGGTTGCATTAAGTCCTATCAACGCCATTCGTCTTTACAGAAGCATCTCGAATGTGGGAGACACAAATATGTTCTTGAATATGAAACTCTTTATGACCACGCCGTGCTAGGGTATGCCTTTAGACTGGAGAAGGGACCGAGTGCTGTGCCGCAACTGCTGGACACGGAATCCACCCGTCATCGTCTGTAGCTTTTCTTGAAATGGGATAGGCCCTAAAGCAGAGTCGTTCTCGCAATCCCGTTTCACTGATAAAAAAAAGAACTACTTGATAGCCAAGTTTGAGACTGGAGAACAAACGGGACAAAAGGCACATGCTGCAAGTATCTCAAGATTAATGAGGTCTGAGAAAGACGAAAACGGCAAGCAGCTATTTAACTGCTCTGAGTTTCTTAAATTGCTGAAATTTGTTAGAAGCGCCGAAAAGCTTATTTGCTGTTAAGAGCAGTGACAGTTAAGACAAGCGATATTGACTCTTTCGCGGTTAATTAAGTTTTGTAAATTTAATTGTCTTGCCTATACGTCACAAAGCGAACAGACATTGCAGTAATTAAAAAGTGTTTTCACTCCAGCAGAAAAAATCAACTTGGGTAAAAATAAAGGCAAAATCAGAGCCAAATAGATATTTAGACTTGCTTTTTCTTTTTTACGTAATTGTGCTTATTTTAGAAAATGACGTCCGTCGAGCGACCATAACTGCAATTATGCTAATTGGGTCATGCAAGCCCTCACTTAGTCCACTTAATTCTTGCAAAAGCCTCCCTTTGAAAACTCTTTTGGTTTTTATCGAGTGCTAGTTAATAGGCACAGGTAAGCACATAGAAAAAGTTAAACAATGGGCAGAAACTTAAGATTCGTATGCAAGAGAACAGCAAAGTTTTTAATCGTATCCGTTACTGGCACTGGTGCATAATCGTACTAGACAGAACGATGGCGGAACATCTCTGTAGAAACAAACTTCAAATGATAAAGGGCAAAGTAATTTGACAAAACTGGTTATGGCTATGTCATTTGTTTCTGAAAAAGTTCTACTGTTCAATCCGAAGTCATTTCGAAGGCAGGAATGCTCCTTAACTCTTTGGTCACGCAATCAACATATTGCGTGATTTTATGTCTTCCGTGCGCTACTTAGAAGAGTTTCCTGCGTCGCAAGAAAACATTTTCCCAAAGAAAACTTTACGTCATTTTGAAGATCATTCCTTCAGAAATTTACATACGTAATTTTGTGGAATTCTGAATATGGCACATGGTGAACAAAGAGGTTTTCTTCACCGACATTTTTTTGTAACGGAAGAGAGCACATTGCTTTTTCGCATGGCCAAAACCTTCTAAGCAACCAATTCCTACATAACTTACATTTTACAGAAGACGAAGAGTCTATAAAAGAGCTTACGTTGGTTATATTTCCCTAGACGTAATATCTTTGAAATGCGAAGCGAGCGAAAGTGTTCAATTTTCGACCTGTTATGACCCGATTCATCGATTCCGGAGGGTGAAAGCGAAAAGTTCGTTTTTCTCGAAAGTTAAAATACATTTGAGGAAAAAAAATACACAGCCTTTCTTGTCTTATTAGGGTCTACTTGTGTGCAAAAATTGAGACAATTTGAGTTTTCGACCCCTGCTATGAAAATTTCATTTTTGTTTGATTTTTGCACGGATGTCCTCTTAAGATTGAATAAATAGTATTACTTTCGTCATTGTCTCATGTTTGCCTAAGGATTAAATAACTAATTATTTTGGTTGATTCCTCAGCTCCTTCTTTATTAAATTACCCGTTGGAAGTTGCAGCTGAATCCCTGAATACTACAAGTTATCAAAAATTTCTATCTTCTCTTGGCTAGACACGACATATTTCAAAACCGAAAGGCTTCATTAGATAAGTTAAGAAGTTATAACAATATAGACTAAATAATTGATAAAATTCAGCGATGCAAATAACGTAGAGTTCCCAGAGTTTTCTTTTCAACAAAAGCCGCGTATGTTTCTGGCTCCTTCAATATCCTTTGAGCCAGGTTCTTAACGCTTTTCAAGTATCTTCTTAAGGTAGCTATAGAATGCTATGGTGATGATCTGCTACTTAGCATTAGTTAGAAATTCCTATCAATTGGTGTGAAGTTCTTTGGAAGCACCTACCGTTCGCTGAAAGAATCTAAACATATTCTGGTTTGCGTCTGCAAATAATTTATTTAAATGACTGTCGTCAAAGAATATTGTGTGTACTTCACTTTCAAATAAGAAAATTCTCACTTGTTTTTTTTACTGAGCTCTCAAGTGTTGCACAAGATATTTCGATTTGAATTCTTAAATTCTGAACTAAGTTGGTTTGTTTGTATGTTTTTTTTTTCAGATCTATCAAAAGTTGGATGAAGCCGTTGCAGGTTATATTATTATCGATGTTCTTTCTCTTCAGAACGATTGAAGTAAGTACTCTTGGCCACAATATTCTACTAATTTGGAAAATATAAAACGGAACAGTTTGAAGAAGGTCAGACAAGCCTTGTTGATTGAATCCGTAACATTTTGATGCTGTGTACAAGTCTGCAATGCAAAGGTTCGATCATCTTTCTAATGGACGTTTTCGCTAGTAAAACTTGTTTGACCTTCTTGCAGCATACATGTGCATTAGCTTAACCTTGGGATAGCCTTACTTGACCATGGATAACAAGTACTGTTGAAGATCAAGCTCATCGAACTGAGTTATAGATAGTACTGGTGCATTTTAAATTTGTGTTGTTCTCGGGTTCCTACCGAAGCAAACGATCAAGAACATATTGTAGGACATTGAAAGGAAAGTGCCCGCACATGATCAATGTTTGAACATTGTTTGCTAGACATACGTTTTGGTACATACCAAGTTATTGTCTCTACTTTCTCCTCAGAAAATGTACTGAAAGTGTAAGAGGCTGAAGTGGTAAAGATGGGTAGGTACATATTTATATAAAATATCACCTGTAAGAAGCTCTTGGGTGAGACAGACCTTCTGAGTTCATTAAAAAAATCCCGAAATTTAAAACAAAAAGGTTAAACACCACCTAGACGTGGTCTGTAAGCCTTGTCGACATCCTTCTGATAAGATTGGGACGATCAGGAGGCTGAAGGTGTTCCATTTATGTATTCTCGTTGTTGGTTGCTCGTCAGATGATGATGGTGACTTCAACTTGATTCAACCATCGCTGATCCAACAGTTGAGGACCATTCTAGATCAGTATCCAGATGATGGACAGATATTAAAGGTGAAGAAAGCACACACACAGGCACATAGTTATATATACAAATACCTATATGTATACATACATATATATATATATATATATATATATATATATATATATATATAGGAAGTTTGCGAGTCGATTTTCGCGTGGAACAGTGCTCAATACGTTGAAGCAGAGCAGAATAAATATTATGAGAGGAAAAAAGGACGTAACTACATTTCCCGACAAGCCTGTTTCGTGAATCGCTTCACTCTTCAGCCTGAAGAGTGAAGCGATTCACGAAACAGGCTTGTCGGGAAATGTAGTTACGTCCTTTTTTCCTCTCATAATATTTATATATATATATATATATATATATATATATATATATATATATATAATTTGCACAATGGAGAATGTGCTTCCGTTTTCAACGCTTTATTCAAGACCCGACGCGTTTCGGCATTTGCCTTCCTCAGGGGCCTTAACATGCAATTGTTACAGAGTCGTAATTGGTTAATTGTGTGACGTAATACAGTGCATGTTGCTTAATTAAATGCTGAATAAAATCTCTCGTACACAATTAGTGTTTCTAATTGGTTAACAGTTTTAAAACCTTTATAACGTATGTTATAAACAATTTATGTACCTAAAACTTTATAAAGGTTTTCGCGTAAAAGCTTTATCCAGTTCTTTTGTTTAGTCCATATGGCTGAAAGGAGTTTAGTCTTCTTTGCCAAAAAATCTCTCTTTCTCTAAGGACTTCTTTCTTTTTGTCAGACTCTAAATGATCTTTTCGGATTTTCTCTATAATGGTTATGGTAACATTATTGTTAAAGTCGTGAGTTCGTTTGTTATGTAAAAAGTGTTCCGTGAGTTCGCAGCTACTCACTCCCTTTTTAATATGGTTTCTGTGATTGTTTAACCGTAGGTTAAATGCAGTTTCGCTTTTGCCAATGTATTGAAGTTTGCAAATGTTGCACTCGATTATGTAAATGATCCATGACGATTGGCAGTCCACTGTATGAAATATGGTATAGGTCTTGTTGTTATTGGGACTGGTGTATTATATATATATATATAATTTGCACAATGGAGAATGTGCTTCCGTTTTTAACGCTTTATTAAAGACCCGACGCGTTTCGGCATTTGCCTTCCTCAGGGGCCTTAACATGCAATTGTTACAGAGTCCATATATATATATATATATATATATATATATATATATATATATATATATGATTTATATTTATATATACATATACACCCGTTTGCAAAAACGTTGCAATTTGAAAAAAATCCATGAAATATTGAAGAAATGTAAAATGGTTTCCGTGTTTACATAGCCTGATGTAAACACGCGGGAGGTTGGGAGAACACGAGATAAGCGTAGGAAGCCACTCCGCTTCGCGTCGTGGTTTCCACCTTATCGAGTAAACACGGAAACCATTTTACATTTCTTTTATAAAATAACTAATGAAAGAGGAACGAAAACCGTGTTTACATACGCTCATGTAAAATGGTTTTATGGCCAATCAGAGCGCGCGTACTATTTGAATCATTTTATAAATACACATATCTATTTTGTTTTCTCATCAAAAAGAGACACTTTGATTAGGCAACAAAAGGTGTATATTTCTTCATAATTTTTCAAATTGCAACGTTTTTGAAAACGGGTGTGTGTATATATGTATGTGTATATATATATATATATATATATATATATATATATATCTATATGTATATGTATATTAGTTTATTTATTTCTGACCATATGTCTATTGGTAGACTGACAGAAATAAAATTAATTTTTGGTTTCTGTATGGTATTAGTATATACTTAGACAACTTTTCACCTCGGTGTGGTTGAAAGTGAGGGATATTTACTCCCCATTTCCACTTTTATTCTTTTATTTTCTGTTTAATCTGAAGATTACACACTTTCCGTCGATGTTGGTTCCGCATGACACAATTTTAAATTGCTGTTTCCCCCAGGAACTCATTCAAAACGCGGAAGATGCAAATGCCAGACACGTAAAATTTTTGCATGACAAAAACAGTTATGGAACTGAACATCTATTTGATGAGGAGCTCGCACAATTCCAGGTGATAACTGACTCTTTGTAAATACGAGTTTATAAAAAAAAACTATCTTATTGACCTTAAAACTATTTGAAGCCG
Organism: Pocillopora damicornis; assembly: GCF_964200805.1. Classification (NCBI taxonomy): domain Eukaryota; kingdom Metazoa; phylum Cnidaria; class Anthozoa; order Scleractinia; family Pocilloporidae; genus Pocillopora; species Pocillopora damicornis. The sequence continues at coordinate 18,558,068 of NC_142678.1, forward strand.
ATTTCATGTTTTACAACAGTAGACAAAAACTTGTTTGAGAGTTTAAAACAAGATCGAGTAGCTACTACTTTTGTCAAAGGGATTTATCTGTAAAACCATCCTGGGTAGACATTAACAATCTGTCTGCCGAAGGAGATTATTGGAATTGAAATGTTCGTTCCCGTGGTAGCAACCAGGAATATTGCCTGTCCTCATTTAGATTCGGAAGTGGAGAGAGTTACGGTAAAAGTGAAGCGTTTTGTCAGAGAAATAAACATATATACTCGTACAGGTCTAGAAACCCACACCGTTTGACCAGGAATCCTCTGAACCAATAAACATGCCCCCTTTGTATCTACATTGCTGCCAAGTTTGAGTTCTTATCTTTCTTCATTCACGGTTTTCGTCGTAGGGCCCAGCACTTTTCTCCTACAACGACGCAACGTTTAGGAAAGAAGACTGGAAAGGAATAAGACTTGTTAGCGATAGTATCAAAGTGGAAGAACCCATGAAAGTTGGTCGATTCGGCTTGGGTTTTAAGTCTGTGCTGCATATGACAGGTAAGTCACAGTGGGTCCTTATGTGCATGTATCATCAAAATAGCCAGGACATCTCTGCCATGGTATTTCACTCTATTCGGTTTCCTGCTAGCTTACTTATATTTCAAATATTTAAAGTTATTGTATCCTGTAATGGAGTCTTTCTACGCTACTGTGAACACTCTAATAAGAAATTACCAGTTATAACTGTTATTGATAAGGTTGCCCAAGATGCACCTTGTATAATTGACACTAATTTTACATTCAAATTATTATTTCATTTTCTTCAAGATCCACCTTGTACATTTTTAACATCTCTGATATATTGAAATAAATTAAATGGCAATATACTCGGTATTAAAAATTAACAGCTGATATCTAGTTTCCCTTTTCTTAAAGATTTACCAAGTGTACTCAGTGCTGAAAAAATTGGATTTATTGACCCTCATGGAATTTACTTTTCTGATAAACGGAACAGAAGAACCGGTAGATGTTGGAGACTTGACGGAGACTGTGCTGAGATGAAAAAAATACCCGATCAGTTCCTTCCTTTCAAAGGAATCTTTGACTGTAAGGAAGAAGTATTTTCTAACGGTTATTACGATGGTACCTTGTTCCGTTTCCCCCTGAGGACCACACCCTCTGATCTATCGAATACACTGTACACCGAGGAGAAAATGGACACTTTGTTTGAAAGTTTTGAAGCTGATGCCCACTTGGTTCTTCTCTTTCTTCAACACTTAGAATCAATTGAACTCTATGTTCGAGAAGAGTTACAGGCTAGTCCCAGAAGAACCTTTCAGGTTAGAGTTGCCGCCAAAGACTTGGAATTAGTTCGCTCTAAGAGGAAGGAGTTCCTTGGAGAGATTAGGCCCGGGGAATTGATGCCCCACTCTGTTGCAGTGACGTATCCAGTCACCATAGAGACTATCAAGTCCGGTACATCTCACGAAACGAACCTTGTGCAGCAGTACTCCTTTCTTGTCACCAACTACTTTTGCGGAGGAAAAGTTTCATCGAACTTCAAACGGTTGATGACAGATAAAGAGCTAAACTTTCTACCCATAGTGGGTGTTGCCATGCCATTGCCTAATAATCCTGAAATACAGACGCCAGATATCAAAGGCCACGTGTTTTGTTTTTTGCCATTACCAGTTCCGATGAGGAGCCTGACAGGTCTGCCAGTACACATAAATGGCTTCTTTGCTTTGAGTCAGAACAGGCATTATATTAAGTCTCCAAATGCAGGTAAAGAAGATCGAGAGAGGATGGTTTGGAGGAAACTGACAGACAAGTCACTGTTGTGGAATAACTGTCTCATAGAGGAGGCTACTCCCGAGGCATATGCCACCCTGATTTTGCAAGCTATAAAATGGGACTCTTGTTCTATATCAAGAGCATCAATTTACAAGTAAGTTGTAATATCTTTCCAATCAGTCACCAAGAGATTAAAGTTTGATATGTTTTACAGCGACAACTTTACCGTTTTAAATTAAAGAATGTGATCAAGATACCTTGGTTGTTGTTTTGCAGTGCGTGGCCAAACATTATTTGCATTGACCCGATGTGGAAGAAGCTCATCGATCCTTTTTTCAGTAAACTTTTAGAGCACAATGCTGTTTACACAGATGCAGGTTCTGGACGCTGGATTACAGTGAGAGAAGCGGTTTTCGACCAGCTCGATCAAAGTGAAACCAAAGAAGTGCTTCTTCGAGTGTTGCTGGCTGCTAATGTGCCCGTTGTTTTTGTACCAAAACACGTTATAAGGGCTATAACTTGCTATACCTCTGTCAAGGAAGTCAATCCCAGCCTCGTGAGATCGAGCATGAAGGAAATTCCGTCATGTTACAAGAAACTTAATAGGCATGAAAAGCTTTTGCTGCTTAATTTTTGTCTTGAAGATGGCAAATTTGACTCGCTTTTTGATTTGGAGCTCTTGCCTCTCTCCGATGGGAAATTCATCAAATTCACCAGTCAATCGAAACCCGTGTATATCTGCTCAGTGGAACATCCTCGAGAACTTTTTCCTGGACTAGAAGATCGTTTCCTGGATGAGACGATCGATGAGACAATCACTCAGAGGCTTGTATCTGCTGGAAAGCAAGGTGAAACTACTTTCTCATTTGATAGTTATTGAATTAAGACTATCGATTCCTCTGGCATGGTTTCCGAACTTAAAATCTGTAGCAGCTGCCCCCGTCAGGCAAAAGTCTGCGAACAAACATGTACATATTGCGCGTCAGACGTTAAGCCTAGTTTTATTATTTTCTTTGCAATTATGCAAATTTTTTTATATTGTGTGCCAAATTCCGTTTTGTTTGGTTTTTCACAAAGGACGCAGTCAATCTTATACGTTCAACTTTCTTTCAGGATTCACACAGTTGCGGATAGTCCGTAAAGATGATGTAAAATCCCTTCTTCCACAAGCATTACCGTTCGAGTGGAGGAAGGGAAACACCGTCTTGTGGTATCCTGAAGATCGAAACCATAAACATCCACCCATAGAGTGGATCACGGTCGTGTGGAGATATCTGCAATTTTTTTTTGCCGATGCAGGCGATGTTCTTAGTCTCGGTAAACTTCCGCTGATTCCGCTAAGCATGTCAAAGACACCAGTTACCTTGGCACGACTTTGTGAGCCTTCCAGAATAGTAGTCAAACACTTTTATGGTCATTGCCTAGACGATGATGTCTCAGATATTCTCGTCAAGCTTGGTGTGCTTATCATGACTGACTATCCCTCATTCATTGGCCACCATCCAGCCGTTTTAGGAAGGTTTGTATATCCGCCATTCGTTGACGGTGTTTTGAAAGCAATGGTGGTTTCCTCAAGTATGATGACTGACGGAAAACTGTCCGATATTGTACGTTCAGAACTTTCTACCAGGGAAAAACAACTCCTGAGATCATTCTTGGTCAGCGTCGGAGACACGCATTTGGGTCCAGTAGCGTACGATTTTCTGCGCTCTCTACCAATTTTTGAGACTTTGGCGAAGAAATTCGTGTCAGCAAAGGATGGTCTGTGTGCTGCACCCCCTGAACCCCTTCCAATAACACTGAGAAGAGACCTCGTTGATGTTTCTCAAAACGATTCAATGGCGTTTGCATGTCTCCTAGGAGTTAAGATTCTAACGCCCGTCGAACTGCTTTGTCAGGTTGTATTTCCAGATATCAAGCGGAGATGCTACTCGGAAAAACAAATTGACAAGCTGATGGAGCATGTGTTGGATCGTTATCCAAGTACTATTCGAAAGAATGCTTGTTTCAAGATGAGTTTGCAGGACTTGGCTTTCGTTTCCAGGCAGAAAGGGCGAGCAAGGCCTTGTGAGCTCTTTGACCCTAGAAACGCCATTGTTAAAACTCTGTTCGTCCATGAGGATGTTTTCCCTTCCTCCATATACGGTAGCCCTTCAGTACTTGTAGTTCTTGAAGAACTGGGAATGAAAGGCGAAGATGACGTCACCGTGACCGACCTCTATCAAAGTGCAAAGATGATAAGTAAGTTTCCCAACCTTCCGTCATTAAAGGAGAAATCTGAAATAATCCTGCGCTTTCTCCACGAGGATCCTCAAAAGATGCTGGAGCTGGTTAGCGGAGAACCACTGGGGATTCTACTGAGAACTATTCCTTGGGTTTCAAGACAAGAACAGCGACCCTATGGTTACCCTCCCAACCTTCCATATTGGAAAACAGAAGAAGAAGAAAAAAGAAGATTTTTCAAGCCTGTTGAATTAAAGAGTCACCAGTTTGCAAACCTAATTGGAACTGTAATGCCTGTTGTTGACGTGGATAAAACCGAAACAATCAGTCAGTTTTTCGGCTGGCAAGATGAACCCCGTGTAAACCAAGTAGTCCAGCATTTAGAAACTGCGGTGAGGTGCTACTCACAAGTGCAGAAACCGTACTACATTGTTATGCTGGCCGAAATATACAGGTTTCTTGGTGAGTAACACCATGATGTGGACCAGGAATTTGAGGCCATCAACGTCTTTCCTTGGGTATGGAATGGGGATGGATTTTCTTTACCAAGTCACTTACTCGCTACAAGGCCATCGATTGATCTCGCACCTTACATACGTTGTCTTCCTGTGGACTTCAGGCAGCACTGTCGTCTTTTTGAGTACTTTGGTGTGCAGAGGGAATGCGATCCATCTGTTCTGGTAAAGGTTCTAAGGATGATCAAAGTGAAACACGACAGCGGAAGTGTCATGAGCCCTTCAGAAGTGAAACACGATCTTCAGTTATCTGTCAATATCCTGAACGAGTTGGCGAGTGGAGAGTTATCGGAGGCGCTTCAAGGAGACATCCTGATCCCAACTTATCAAGAAGACAACTCCTATGTCAGACTTCAGCCCGTAGACAGTTGCATGTATGGAGAACAAAATGACGACGAAGAAATCGACTACTTTTACGTACACCCAAATGTCCCAAATGTAACCGCTGAGCGTCTCGGCGTGCCAAGTATAACAAACCGACTGCTTGATGCTGATGAGCTGGTCATTGGAGAAGAGTTTGGACAAGGAGAAAAACTTACCACCCGACTCAATCGCCTACTCGAAGAGTACACAGATGGCCTTTCAGTTCTGAAAGAACTAATTCAAAACGCCGACGATGCTGGCGCCACAGAAGTCAAATTTCTGTATGACGAGAGAACGAATGAGGAAGCAATGACTTGTCTGATTGACGAGGGAATGAAGGGTTGCCAAGGTCCCGCGTTGTGGGTTTACAATGATGCAACATTTAAGGAGGAAGACTTTGAGAACATTACAAAATTGAACGAAGCAACGAAACAACACGACACAGAAAAGATTGGCAGGTTTGGACTGGGCTTCAATGCAGTATACAATTTAACAGATGTTCCCATGTTCATAAGCAGAAACAGCTTTGTAATTTTTGATCCACATACGTCGTATCTCGGGAAGGCTCTAAAGAACAAAACGAAGCCTGGAATGAAGATCAATGTCAACAAAGATGTGAGCAGGCTTCGTAAATTTAAAAACCAGTTCAAACCATTCAATGGTATATTTGGCTGCGATTTAAATCTCCAAAAAGAGGACAACTCTTTCAATGGTACTCTGTTTCGATTTCCGTTGAGAACAAGTGAGCAGGCTTTGAAAAGTGAGATAAAGAAGCTGGCGTACGACGACTCGCAAATGCGAGAATTACTGCTTACGCTAATTAAAGGAGCCGAAACCTTACTTCTCTTCACACAGAACGTCCTCCGCGTGAGCATTTTTTCTTTGAACACACCCGAAGTTCAAGACGAAACAGTCAAATTGACGTTCAAGATCACCAAATCATTGTCTCAGGATGGAATAGTAAGAGCCTTGTCCGTCCCTGTTTCCCTTCCTCCCACCGCGAACATTTTGAGCTTCGATGACCAGAATTTTTTGAAGCAATGCAGTTTCCTCCAAGCGTCATCACGAGTTGTTCGAGCATTTAGAATGGGACAGGTATTTAAACCGACAAAGTCCTCTATGAAGGTTCATGTCCACTGCGTCTTCACGGAATGCGGTCTACGTTTCTTTAAACCTGACGTAGCAACCATTCATCCCGAATGTACCACCTGGCTTGTAGTCTCCTCCATGGGAGACGGACGTGCACTGAAGTTTGCTGAGAATGATTTTAGCCTTCTTCCATCAGGAGGGGTGGCTGTGCAGCTGTCTGCAAGCGGCGCCGACAAATTTGTGCCTGTGCCTGTTTTTAAGAATGATGATGGAATTGATGTCAATGGTACTCTTTTCTGCTACCTTCCTCTTCCTATCCACAGTGGGCTTCCAGTACATATAAATGGGGCTTTTGCATTAGCTTCGAACAGATGCCATTTACAAGAAAAACTCGAAGGCGACAAAGATTGCTATGGGGTTGACTGGAACAAAGCGCTGACGGTGGATTCAATTTGCTCAGCTTATTTGTGCCTCCTAGAAGATGTAAGGTCAATTGCTCCCACTGACGGATCTTACAGGTTCCATTCTTTGTGGCCGAAAGCCGATAAAGTATTCCCAAACCTCCGACACCTCATGCAGTCGTTTTACATGCAAATATCCACTGGAACTCACGCTTTGTTTTCTGATGGAGAGGACTGGTTTACTGTCAATGAGGTGGTACTTCTTCATCCAGTTCTTCGAAACGATCCTTTGATCGGCAATACTTCATTCAAAGTTTTCCAGCTTTTAATGAGCAAACGCGCAGTGGTTATTGATGTCCCTTTGTCTGTCGTGAATTCCTTCCAAAGCTGTGGAAGTGGGGAGGTTATTAACTCAAAGATCTACGACAAAAATAAATTTTTTCGTCAGGTCTTTTTCCCGAATATCGCCGCAGTTCCTTCAGAGATGAGAGATAAACTTGTCTTGCATGCAATGGATAACAGCTGTGATGATTTGGTTAAAGCTTATTCTTGTATTCCGGCATCTCCACTTGGAAACTCTCTTAGACGTCCTTCTGAGCTCATTCACCCAGGCAAAGACGCTGCTCGGCTCTTTCGACCTGAGGATGGCAGATTTCCATGTGGAAATGCAGAGACCTTTCTGAATCCTGGACGACTTGCAAAGCTTGAGCTTTTGGGAATGGTATCGGATTATCTACCTTGGCAGGAAATGGCAGAAAGAGCTGAAAGTATCAATAGACTAAACACTATAAACAGTGAAGCAGCGAAGGAGAGAGCGATTGAATTTGTTAATTCTCTACAGAGGAAGATTGAGCGCAAAGACGAAAGCTCTTTAGACCTCACAAGACAAAGAATACTGGAGGCTCAATTTCTTCCTGCTCTTAGTAAACCAGTTAACTTTCCTTTACCTTGGAAGGCCGATGAATATGATGAAAATGTGCTCTTCGCTCCAAAAGATGTGTTTCTGGAAAGTGAAAAATATCGCTTGTGCAGCATAAAACCGCTCGTCGGGTTGTCTATCTCTCGAGATGTTAAAGAGTTTCTAAAACTTAGCGAAAAAGAAGCAAAGCTAAACCATATTATCTTGCAACTGAAGGTAGCGATGTGTTCCGAAGTTGAGTCGTCAAACGCCAAGATAATCGAAGAAATTAACTCAGTATGTAGAGCAGTCTACTCCTACCTAGAAAGGGCCATCAGTAAGGGTGCAACCATCAAAGATATTCCACAAAACGAGAAATTTATTTTGTATGAAAGAGAGTTTCTTTACCCAAGTCAGGTGGCTTTTCATCTCAACGATGACTGTGCACCATATCTTTACCAGCTTCCAAAACGGCTGGCAGAAGATTTTCCCAAGCTACTGAGAGTCTCCGGTGTCAAAGAATGTTTTGACGAGAAAGACTTTATCTTAGCCTTAAGGCAGATCAAGGAGTTATTTCCTGAAAACGAACTGGACGAGAAAAACCTTAAAGTAGCAGCACGTCTGGCAGATCAACTTGGAGAGAGACTACAAGCAAGTAGAAGTGACCCTGCTTCATCGCGAAAAGAGCTAGGAACCATTTACCTTCCTGACTCGTCGAGAGTAATGAGGGCAATATCCGAGCTTTGCATTAAGGATTGTCCATGGATGCCTGACGAAGAAGGAGTGCATTTTGTTCATGCAAAAATTCCTTGGCCAACTTGTGAGCTTATCGGTGTAAAAACTCGAAGAGATGAAGCTCTGCGGTACCACATGGTTAGAATGTCGTTTGGACAGAAAGAGAAACTTACAAATCGCCTGAAACGCATACTTCGGTGTTACCCTTGCGAAAGAGAAATTTTGAAAGAACTTCTTCAAAATGCAGACGACGCAGAGGCAACCGAGATTTGTTTTATAAAGGACCCAAGACACCATCCACATGAAAAGGTGTTTGGGGATTGTTGGAAACCTCTACAGGGCCCCGCTTTATGTGTGTACAACAACAAGCCTTTCACCAATTCTGATCTTCAAGGCATTCAGAATCTCGGCGAGGGTACTAAGGGTGAAGATCCAAACAAAACAGGCCAGTACGGGGTGGGCTTCAATGCTGTTTACCACCTGACTGATGTGCCGTCCTTTATGTCCCAGGGAAAGGAGATTAGCGATGTTCTGTGTGTATTTGACCCACATTGCAAGTATGTTCCGGGCGCCACTCCTTCAGAGCCAGGGGGTAGGTTCAACGATACAGCCACCCTAAGTAAGAAGTTCCCTGATGTATTTCCTTGCTACTTGTTAGATCACTTTAAGATTGACAACGCAACCATGTTCAGATTCCCACTGAGGACCAAGGACATGGCTCGCGAATCGGAAATTTCTTCAAACTCTGTGTCAGTTAAAGAACTTGATGTTATGATGGAAGGACTTAAAAAAGAAATGTTTGAGATTCTGCTCTTTCTGAACAACGTCAGGAAGATAACCATTTGTGAGGTTGATGAAGCAAGTAAAAATCTAGTGAATTCCTATACAGTTGAGGCACAGATGTCAAAAAAAGATGAGGCCAAAAGAAAAGCATTTGCTGATCACATCAAACAGATTTCAAAGTTATCCAAAGAGAGAGAGGGAATTGATCCAACAAAGATACCGGTAAAAAAGGTGTCCTACGTCTTGGACATAAGAGACACCACTGGCAACGTTGAAAAGTGGCGAATTGTGCAAAAGATTGGTTTTGAAAAAGATTTAGAAGAAAGTATCATTGATGCCTTTAGGAAGCGAGAACTTGGAATGATTTCTCGCGGTGGTGTCGCCTGTCTTTTGGAGAAGAAACCTAGTTATTCTTCTCTAAGACTAAAGAGAGCTTACTGTTTTCTACCTCTTCCACTTGAGACAAACCTCCCAGTTCACGTTAATGGCCACTTTGCGTTAGACCACGCGGCAAGAAGAGGTTTGTGGAGAGATGACGAGAACCGTGGTGGATATCGGAGTGACTGGAATTATCTTTTGTTGCAAGATGTCATCTCGTCATGCTACATCACAATGTTGGTCGAGGTGCGGGATTTTCTCAAACTTTCCACTACCCGTGACTCGAACCCTGAAACTGAAAGTGTAATCCTGAGCAAAATAAAAGTGTACGAATCATTTTTTCCTCGTCAAATACCTACTGATAAGTATTGGAAGACACTGGTTGATTCTGTTTATTATAAAATGAACCGGATGAAATTAAAGATTCTGCCCGTGGTTAGAAAGAGATCCCTCGATTGTTCATCAAAGATCACTGGAAAAAGCCCAGCTGCTGAGATTACTTGGCTTCCACCGACAGGTATTGGGAAGCATCAAGCATTTTTTGACGATCTTGAAGAAAAAGGGCCCTTTGCAGTATCGCCTAAGAAGCGTAAAGAGGAGAATCAAGCAAAACAACGCAAGCTGTTGAGAGACATTTTACTCGACAGTGGTTTCAACCTGGTTTTCTTCTCGTTGGCATTGCATGATTCTTTTCAGCGAGCTGGAGTTGCGACCTGCTGCATTTCTCCTCGTAAGGTAATTGATTTCTATAAAACTTTTAATTGCGACGATCGTTTGTGCACGATTGGACCAATTCCTTGCGACGTTCAGGAAACATCACTTAAAGGTGCTGTTGGAGTAACCACCGTGTTGCTGTATTGCCGCTGTGATGACAGTTTCCTGAGCGATTTACCAGATCTTCCACTCCTGCTTACGCATGACCAGCGTCTCCAATTGTTTTCGAGTGAACATCCCAAATTCCTCTCACAATACCGCGATCTTTTACCAAGGTCTTCGCAAATTTTCCTTCACGACCTTCTTTATCGTTGTGTTTTTAACGACACTGACAAAGTTAAATTAACTTCCCTCAGACATCTGGATGCCGCCTCTTTCGCCACCAATCTACCTCAGACTCTACCAATAGACACATATGGAAGTAGAAGATTTATTGAGTGGTACCCAAACCAGAGAGAGATACCCAACCGAAAATGGATATTCAAGACCTGGATTTTTCTGTCCGAGCTTGTCGAGGATGTTATCACTAATGCAGAAGTGAACGAAGAGAGAAAGATCCAAGAAATCCGAAAAATGCTCGAACCTTTGTTCAACTGGTGCATTCTTCCGGTTATCGTGAAAGATTTAACAGACGAAGATACACCATTGGTTTCCTTCTCTCACAAAAGGAAACCCCCTCCCACCAAACATTATCTGTTGCCTCTTAGGCGAGCGGCATCTGCCCTGGATTTCAGAAGTGCAGATTCTTCAAGCTCTAACCTTGTTGATGTCTTGCGAAAGGTTGGTTTGCCTGAACTTAACTTAGGTGCACTTTCATCCAGCAGCGAAGATTTATGTTTGCCTTCAAAATCTACTTATCTTGCTCGCATGCTGGTATCATCTTTGGAGTCTCCTGCGTCACTTCTTACTGCCCTCGACGATAAGATGGATTTAGAGCCGCAGTCACTGGAGGGAAGACTGAATACTTCGGAATGTATTACCATCCTGGAATATTTTAGCAAAAGTGTGAAACGCTTGGGAGAAAACGAGAGGGAAACCTTAAGGAGACTTTCTTTTTATCCAGCAACCCAAGGTGGATTAATAAGACTCAGTGATCGGAAGATTTGTGTCCTACCAACTGAAATACCACGGGACGAGATTGATGTACTGGAAAATGAGCTGGATATCGTTTTTCTGGAATTTCAGACAAGTATTTCTGAGCTTTTCGAGTTTCTCGCGCTGGAATTCTTCTCTACTGTTGACTTCTATTGCATCTTTGTGTTGACAAATTTCTCCATCCTTAGTAAAGAAGGAAGAGAATCTCACCTGACATACATCCGGAAAAAAACCTTAGAAAACGCAAAGGATGAAGAGAAGCAGAAATTGTCGAAATGTTTGAGAGATATTCCGCTAGTTCCCTCTGCAGATGGAAGTCTGAAGACGGCATCCTGTTTTTTTGACCCTGAAAACAAAGTTTTTAGCGCTATGCTTCCAAAATGTCTGTTTCCAATGGACCCTTTTGACACACCGGAATGGCTGACGTTTTTACGGCGAATAGGTCTAACTCACATCGTTTCCAAAGATTGCTTTAGGGCGCTTGCTGCAGAAGTTGCACGGGAGGCTGCATCAGCCCCAAGTGATAATACTCGCAAGAAATCTCAAGTATTGGTCAATCATCTCATCAACCGAGATGGCGTTCTAGATGAAGGATTGTTACAAGACATCTGCAACATCCCTTTTGTAGTTGGGGATCCAGTCAGAGAAGGACTCCAAGCAATTTGCTTGCCGTTTGGGGGTTTCACTGGTCATCAGGCTCCACATTTCGCCTTCCAGGGGGCAGTTCCAGTCGATTATGCCGAAATTGTTTGGACGGAAGCCAATTTACTTCCAAAGTGGGCGAATCCAAGACATCGTTCTCATGACTTTGCTCATGACTTTACTTCGGATGCTGAAATGAAGCGACACTACGATTCATTTGTCTCCCAACTTCAGATTCAAGAAAAGCCTTCAGTGGACCTTGTGGTCGCTCATTGCAAAACTTTATGTTTAGAAGTTGGTAGAGGCAATGAAGGAACAGTTTCTTCCCCTGAAAGACGTTGCGCATTGATGAAAGTAATGGAATGCATTTACTCATTCTTGAATAGAAACCGTATCAGCGGGAGGGACGAAAGGAAAATACTTGCAAATACACCTTGCATTTTGGTTGAAAATGGTAAGAAATTCATTCTACCTCGTCAAGCAGTCCTTGCGCTTTTCCAGCACCTTGAATTAAGACCGTTCCTGTATGGAATTCCCAAGGAATTTGGTAAGTTTCATCCTTTGTTCCTGAACCTTGGCTGCTCAGAATTTGTCACTCTGGGCCATTATGCTATGGTGTTGGACTTACTGCACAAGAGGTGCCACAGTTCCAAACTGGACCCGAATGCAGTTAACGTGTGTGAAAGAGCAGTAAGAGGTTTCTTTAATGAAGTTCAGCGAAATAATGAAGAGGTTAAAGACATTTCTCAGCTCTACTTACCAGGAATGACTCTCACAGACGTAAGAACGAACGGCACTGCCAATGTAATACCTCTTTATTTGCAGAAGTCCTCGGAGCTGACTTTCAATGATCTCCCGCCTTCTATCCGTGATCGACTGCACAATTTCCGAGAGAACCTCTTTCTTGACCTTCGCCAAATGAAAGTGACCTGCAATACTACAAGCATTAATTACAAAGAGCTCGTGATGAAGTTACCCAAGTCTTTGAGGCCAAAAATGCTGTCCACTGTTATCAAAGAAAAAATCACTTCAAGTCTTGAAAATCTACCGAATACTGCAATCACCCACCTCAGATACCAGCTTTCATCTCCCCAATTTTTTTACGGCATAGCGAGACTTATTCGCGACGAGAACTGTAGAATAGAAAGAGAGGGTGATGACAGCATGATTGCAAACATCAAGATAAGGCTTCGCAACCTCGAGGTTTATTCCGTATACCGTCTCAAAACTGCACTATTCTGCGGCAACGAACCCATCCCAGCTAGCGAGGCATACGTTCCGTGCTTCGTGGAAAAAGCTTTGGTTTCCGGTGAGGAAAGATCAAGGGTATACGTCGCTTCCTTTAAAGGAACAAGTGACGATGGCATGACTTCGTTGTTAGTAGCTAATGCAGTTGAGGAAATATGTGAAGGACTTCTTGGAAGAAGGGCCTTATTAATTCCTCATATGCTGAGATGTCCCCTAGGTGACATATGGTCCCACTTAGATAGCTTGGGTGTTCGACCAAATGACTCATTTTCTGCAGAAGAGCTGGAACTTCCGCCTGAGCCTGGCAGTTTTATTCCCCAAGAAGATCACCATCGCTTGAATGACGACTTTGAAGAGTTTGCACCTGACGATTATGTTGGATATGAGCTTCACGACCCAAGTCTAGTTGGAGAAGGAGGAGATGCTACCTATATATACGCTATAATTATCGAAGAAGTAACGAGCGAATGCAACAGCCGCCTGACAAGGCGTTACAGAATCAACATTGGATATGGCCAAGAGAAAGTTGTCGATGCTACGGACCTGTACAAATTCCACCGTTTGACCGAGTCATCTTCAACTGCGATGGTCCTGTGTGATAGGACTGAGCAGCCCCCTACCCCAAGAAGCAGACAGGGAGTTTTCGATAAGATTTCAAACCTTCTAGAGGAAGCGTGGACTCTTCCAGAAAAAAAAAGACGAAAAATAACCAAGCGGCTGTATTTGCGGTGGCACCCTGATAAAAACTTAGGCGATGAGGAATTCTGCAAAGAGGTATGTCAGCACATACAGAGCGAATTTTCAAGGTTAAAAAGAGGGGAGCCTAAGGGTAGTTCCTACGGAAGCTTCTTTGTTTTATGGGCATTGTGTGCAAGGGAACACTACAGGCAGCACTGGGAACACAGAGGAAGACCACCATGTCATAGAAAAAATCCTCAACCAATGGAGGCCAGGCGTTGGTTCAAACAAGCGGTTGCAGATATCCAGGCAGCAAGCAACGATATAATTTATGAGAGACCTTCGTATGAGTGGGCATGCTTCAAATGTCACCAGGTAATAATAAACATCAGTTATTATAAGGTAATGTAAAATCATCGACTGAGTTGATAACTTAAATTGGCCACCGTAAAGAGTGTTAAATCTGACGTTTCGAGCGTTAGCGTTAGCACTTCGTCAGAGACGAAGGGATAACGACGAAGGGATAACGCTCGAAACGTCAACTTTGAAACTCTTTACGGTGGCCAATTTACGTTATTAACTCAGTTGATAATACTTAATTATCCTGTTATACTACCCCACCGACGCAGCATCCCAGTTCATTTAGAAACCTACCCCCTTTATTCATCACTTTAAATAGTTTTTATGTGCTGCCATCGTTATTTTAACATTGAAGTATAAAACTTGATATAATGATAGGATTCCTTTAGTTAAGTTAAGCCATTTTTATTTTCATAACTAATCGTTTTTCTTTGGCTGTCTCGTGTGACCAGATATGTTTGTCAATTGTTAGCGGAAATGGAATGTTATTAGTTGTATTCCTAGGTTTTTTTCTGCTAACACCTAACAGTTATATTACAGACACATGAATCGTTCTCCATCTTTAGTTGAGGTGCTTCTGAAAGAAACGTTAACAGGGATTATCTTGAACATAACTCAAAAATCGACAGGGCTGGAGTTTTTTATTTGTTCTTCCTGACAGGCAGCAGAGAAGGCTTTGAAGGCGGCACAGTATACAGTAGATACTTACAGGACAAGGGTCCACGACCTTGTAGAGATTTGCTGCGATCTAAATGATCCCGAGCTACTAGATCTAGCAAGGCAATTAGAGCGTCTAGTTGGTGGTTCTACGCGCATGCGTTACCCAGACAGAATGTGTTTTCCCCAGATTCCAAACGAGGTGTACTCTGCCGAATTAGCGCAACAGGCCTTGCAGCTTGCTAAGGAAATTGTTGCATGCGTACAGAGCAGGATAACCTAAGGTGAGAGCTTAAAGGAAATTAACAAAACTCAGTGAGAAACGTATGTTTTCTGAGTGCATCTTATTCAAGAGAACATGCAGTTCAAATTTAGGTCATTGCTGCCACCTTTGTGAGTTTTTTATTTTTATTTTATTATTATTTTTTTTATGAAAAGAACTCTATGTTAGTGTATAGATTGGTATGGTGCTCGCAGCTATCAGATCGCCACATTAGGGTGTGTGTCTCGCACCAATCATCACTCTCCATCTGCAGATGATATAAATTTCAATGGTGTGAAATGAATTTCATTTGACAGGGTCACTCTGATCAGGATTCGATGCAAGGATGGAATTCAAGCATGGTTGTCTAATGTACCGCAATGTTAAAACCATCTCGTGCATCTTCTAAAACCAGAATTATTTTGATCACGACTGTACAACTTGTCTTTAATTGTAACGCCCTTGATATAAAAACCTCCCTTTCCAAAGGCGGATTTTTTAAAACTACGTATTAGACTTTATCTTGATCTGCTTTATCTGAGATTAGATCAGATCAAATCAGCTTTTTTATGTGACTCTAGAATACTAAACTGACTATAGATGTGTTCAGCGCTAGGTAAAAAGCCTCTAACAGGAAAAGCTGTATCCCACGAATACTTAATTTTTTGTAGATAGCTAGCTTTCATTATGAGTTGGGTAGAAGGACCGAGTTTTTTTTTTTAATTTCAAAATCAATATATTTCTTTTAAAAATTGTCTAGCCTCCATACTGTTAATGTGCATCTTTAAAAACGTAGGTGTTTGCATCATTTTTATAGAACAAAATGTAGCTACAGTATGACGCAAAGTTTGTTAGAGAAACTCCAACCAATAAAGGGATCTGCCTTAAAAGGCGGTATAAATTAATTTAAAGACCAGTTCCTCGATAGATCGATACTGCTAAAATTTTACGTGCATTCCCTTGAAATGATTTCATAATTGCTCTATGATCTCTCAACATGTTATGATCATTTTTGCGACAGACAAGGCATTTGCACCTCCATAGCCTTTAAAAACACCCTATTATTGAATTGCAGTCAGCATATCCAGTTTTATCTTTCTGCCAATCTAAGGTTTTGATTTAGGGCCGGGTCGCATTAGAGACGATTTTGCGGATAATTATTTACTCTAAGGACTAAAATCTGTCAACACACCTCTTTTCAAATGCGACTCCTCATTTGCGATTTTTTATAAATTTCAAAATCGGGAAAAAACATCAAAGACGCCGGCGTGCTTGGGCGGGCTGGACCAATTTTTCCAAATCTCGAAAAACCAAATGAGCCCGCCGCTAAAGCTGTCAACAGTTGAAAAGAATGACTCCCAATATCGACGGCAAGGTCACGAACGTGAAAAAGAGCGCGACATTTCATCATTTACACTGTCGTTTTCATTGCATACAGTTCGAAGCGACAGCATGTAGAGGCGAGATTTTCCCTTTGCTTACTACGGCCATCAAATGCCAAGAAGTGAGAAGTATTCCTTCCTTCAGGAACTGGGCAATACACCCCCAATTTGGCCTTTTGTGAGCGCCGAACAAAGCAAACCTGAGAGTTACTGCTACCCTGTTTGGCCGCATGGCAAGTGTCGTTACTGAACACAATTTCACCGCTCAAATTTCCCCTGTGTGATTGACGCTTGCATTTTCACTTGTTGAAATGCGACCTTCTTTTAGCTCAAGTTTTAAACATTAAAATTGGTCCGTAATGCGATCCGGCCCTTATACATGCGCTTCAGAGCCACCGTAAGGGTTTTGATAATCAAGGTGGCTCTAAACCTTATGCCTACATCTTCTTTAACTGTGCAGGAAGAAGTGTTAATGTCTGATTTTCTAGATCAGAGAAAAATTGTTCTGTGAAAGCTCATTCTTGCTTTAACTAATAATTACTTGGAAGGCGATTTTCATCAGCCAATAAGACCCAATAGGCTCAACTGATGACAAAAACGTTTTAGTTATGATGTGAAACCAGTAAACTATCATGAGCGGAAGTTCGCTAGATCGCCTACTGTCTCAGGTTTCAGCTGTTTTTTAAGCTGGCCCTCTTTTGTATCTTTGTAAAACATAAGAGATTTCAGACTAATTCTTATGGTTACCCACATAGAATCTTTTGCGACCTTTTAAGCTGTTTATCCACAGGTAGAGGGACGTTTTTAATTTCAAAGGCGAAATATATGGTTGTTGAAAGTTAAAAGACCATGTGTCAAAGTGACGTTGTAAAAGTAAACGTCTATTACATTTCAAATGTATACTCAAAACTTCAATGTTATGGTAAGATATTATGACAAAGGAGTCTCCAAAGCAAAATATCATTGTTACTATGAGTTCCATGCAAGCTTTGTGGATTAACATTGACCTAATTTGTTATCATAACAAACCCTTGTTTAGCTGGTTTGTCTTTCATCGGTTCAATTCTTGCTCTTTGTAGACCTGTCAGAGAAGAGTAAAAAAATAATAATAATAATAAAAAAAAAAAAAAAAAAAAGAACACGGTTACATGCTTTTCTCCATTTACTGTTCCTATTTTTCACTTTCCTAGCGAACACTTCAGAGTCCAAAATATGCGGCCACAAATACCATCTGAAGTTTTACCCGGTCATGTGCTGCTTGCAGATCAGAAATCGTTGAAATTAATCAGAACATTTTAGAAAGCTTCTAAAAGTTCCTTAAAATGAGAGGGTAGCAAGACTATAAGGCAAGACAGGTCCGGAACAACTTTCTTTTTCATAATCATTGAATTATTGTGCGGAAAATATTTCGTTTATCCCGGGCCACCCATGCACTTTTTTTTTGCATTCGTCATATTCATTATTTTTACCCATTCTTTCTTGAACATTTCCGCTCCAGACTTTGAGCTTTGTGAGCCTGTCGAGAAGTTTGTTTACATTGAAAACCTCTGTTCAAAAGGGTATTTGAAAGATGTATTTTTAGTGCCTTTGGCCTCAAGCAATTTAATCGATCCTTTGTTTACCCGATAAATGACATTTATCTGGCGCGACATCAAAACCGCACGAGTCAATATTCTGCTGTGGAGACCAAACGATAAAGAAGGATTGATAGCCACCAGAAATTATACGTGATCAGAATGGCTCACATAGAAAATCACCACCACGACTCACCGGAAATGAACTTAAAGTGCTCCTTTCTAAGCTCCATGAATTTGTATTTGCTATTGGTAGGAGCTTTTGGCTTGTTCCTGAATATTTTTCCATGTGTGGTGTGCTACGCGAAGCTTCGCATACGATGCGGTCGAACGAGCAGAGACGTTTTGTTGATGTCACTGATTTTAGTGGACTTTTTAACTGTTTGTATACCAGTGCCGATATACCTCTTGCTGTACAACAACTGCCCTAGAAGTCAGCGGTCAAACCACGTTGAAAGACCGGCGATTTGCGAGATATTTCACCTGATGTTTATGTGGTTCAAGTTGGCATCGCTGTTTATAATTACAACACTCAACTACACCTCCTACTTAGCCATGACTGCGCGAGGAATCTATCGAAGTATAGGCGACAGAATCTCGTCATCTTTAGCCTGCTCGAGGCACGAGCAAAAACACAGGGAAAATTTGCGAAACTCGTCCCTCGTTATTGCTAATTTAGTTGTAGGCATAGCCATTGTGGCCTTGTTAATTGCCTCGTTGCCTTACATCGGCCTGGGTCCGGAAGGGAAAACACTGACGACGCAATTGCACAGTTTTAAAACTTTACCTAAAGAAAACTTAACGATTTTATTTTGTTCCCTAGAGCAAATAAGCTATCCAAGACAGAACTCTGATTATACGTTTTTATTCGCTCTGTTGATGAGCAGCAGTGCCTGTTTATTACTGCAGATTGTCCACAATGTTCTAGGTTGTTTTAATTGTTCGGGTTACTCTCTGGGCGGTACTTCTGCGATACGCACGTCCAAGTCTTTTGTCCTGTACAGTCGAAGACTCGGAGCCGAGAGAGACTTTGCTAAGATGATATGTGTGCTGGGTCTGACATTTCACGTGACCTGGATTCCTGTAATGGTAGGTATCATTTTGATGTAGTTTTTTAACTTAATACCTGTGGACGAAAATATTCTGGTTGATGGAAGATTATGATTTAGTTTCACAAATAATTCCGGCGCCACTTCTTGTTTACTTTGACGCACTGTTATTATCATTGTTAGTTTTTTTGCCCACGCGCGGAGATTTGCTTCACCAAGTTTCGCAATCTTTATTCATTTTTTAGTACTTTTTGTTATTTACTTTTAAACAGTTAGCCATGAAATAGATTGAAAATACTTGAGGTCTAAATTCGACTCGTGTTGGGGTCTCACAGCTTTTTCTTTGTACCACGCTCGTGACAAGACGAACCAAAAAAAGTTTTTTTTTCGATAAGAATGGAGTTGTTTTATAACTTCATCCTCATACAAGAACTTGAAAGAGAAATGGGCACTCCAAGATAGCGTTTCCTTTGCAATTTCTTTTGCGGCATGATTTGTTTTCAGACAAGTGTAAGATGCACCAGCTTCGATGTTTTCCTCGTTGTCTGGATTCGCGTGAGAAATTTTTATAAGGAAAATTTCAGAAAGGCTTCCGAAAGACAGATAAAGGAAAATTTTGTGGAAAAGAGGCTCCAAATGTAAAATTAGTAAAATTTTGTTTAAAGACACTTTCTTTTATGACACTTCGCCCTCTCAGATCTGTTCACAACTCAGGAACTTTAAGAGAAGAGATTGATTAGTTCACCACTGTTGAGTCTTACTTTGAAAAGCTGGTGGTTGTCAATCGCCAAGAATCGGTCACGGAAATCATGTAGGTTGATGTTATACTCATTAGCCAATAATACTCGATATCAATTAACTGACCCCATCGATTAATCTGTTAATATCGGCGTGAATTGACCAAGAACAGCTGTAATAGATATCAGCAATGCAAACTGGAAAACAACCGATGGAAATCAATGACACTAGAAGCCAAACAATTAATATCGACTATATTGGAGTGCAACAACTTTTCTCTTTCACCTTTGTACATTGATTTCTGATGTTAATATCGGTTGATATCAAAATTCATTGATAATCAATTTTAATGTTTGGTCAGGCCTGCATGTGTGTGATTGCCAAAAAATATGGGAAGAACCCGTTTTAGGAGCTCGGCATAACAGACGGATTTTTAAATCCTTGCATTTTAACATCAGAATGCATATTCTCCACACTCGGTTCTCCACACATCTCCTTCGGTGCTGAAAAGGAGAATTAATGTAACAATCATGAGCTTCTCAAGTTGGTGATCATTCCATCTATTCTCATAACTTAAATGGTTGATTCAGGGATGATATTGTGAGGAGAAATTAGATACTAATCACTCTAAGAGTTAAAGGGTTAAAAGCAGTCAGAGATCATAATCTTTTGCTTAAAGCCAATGTATAGTTGTTTTAGTAAACACTAAAACGATGGGATGTAATAGCAAGTTCAGTGCTCGCTGGTGAATAGAAACGGATATTCGAAGTTCGAGTAGCCCATAAGAGCACCCCTTTAACGCTATCCGTTATCCGCTTAGCACAACTATGAGATATTTGGCCAGAGATCAATGAAACAAGATCAGTGCATTGAATTTATGCCAATTTAAAATCTACTTACTCGGATGTTTGCGTTGGTTTTTCATTTTTTTTTTTCCGGAAATTAATTTTTCCGGTCTCAAGTTAGCTCGAAGAATTAACTTCTAGCAAATCTCAAACTTACTTTGACTATTTGCTTTTCCCAGGTTGCTGTCGGGTGCATTATGTCCGGTCATCAGATCAGCGCTGAATTCTCCCAATATGTTATAGCAGTATCGTTTTTGTCACCTAGTCTCAACCCTGTTTTCTTCGCCGTGTTTCTTCAGGAGTTTAGAGACGGTTACATGGCAGTATTCCAATTTATTCGTGATAAGATTTTCAGCCTTTGCAGAGGTGCGTAAAGTTAATGAGTCAAACGCCTTAACAACTTTCATTTATATTTATTCCTTTTCACTGCTCAAACTGACGTGTATTTAGTCACTATTTAAGTGTTTAAATGAAGATTTATTACTCTTCGTGGTAAGAGAAAGTTTCTAACTGAGAGCAGAGGCTAGCGCAAGAATAAGTTTTGATCGTCAGAGATCTTTAAAGGAAACGCTCGTTGAAAGAAAGCTTTTTTAAGTTTTAGGCTCGATTATCAACCGCTTGTTGGGAAATTATCCCGCGTTCATTTCCCTCGCAAGACGAGGAAAAACGGCGTAAATCTGAGGATTAAGCATTTCTACTACCACTAAATGAAGGACCACTCAAACAACTTTGACAATTTTCTCAAAGTCTTTGGAGTCGCGTTTAAGTAAAGAGACAATCGAAGTAAAGTTTGCGGAGTGGATTCTTTTTCCGGCATGATTATTGTTGTCTTGTCTTTATTGGTTTAGTAGATTTTTGCTGCTTACAAGCTCAAGAAGGTTCATTTCTCTCTCTTTTCTCTTTTATAGACTGTCTCAAGTTACGAAGTAAGCCGACAGAGGTGATCACAACTTCAGTGACATCGTCCGGCATTTCTGCGGGAAAGGGCGAGCAGGTTTAAAGCTGTTAAATGTCCTGTCACAGTTCGACCGATGATATTGATAATAGTCCACATTTAAGAATTTTTTACAGCCTGTGTGTACTCGCCTGCGCTCGATTTAGTTGTTCCCGGACCTAACATCAAGGAATCATTCGTTTTGCTCTAGGAACAAACTAAGATGTCTTAAACAGATTGGCTGACCTCTGTATTTGTTCAATTAACATTCAAGGCATAAAACTGTAGTCAAGGAAAGTCTTGAAAAAGAACTCATGTAGTTAGTTACATTTTCAATTATTTGATCCATCCTACATCCCATCTGAAAGAATAAAACTGATTTTCCCGGTGTTATGATAAATTTTTAGATAGATTAATTTAGTTTTGTTTACCTGAGTTATGGCCTTCGACGCAGACTATGACTTCCCCGGCTCTTGCTACACTAATGGCAAACAAGAAAGCTCCCGGTATGCGTAGGATCTGCACAAAACGCTCAGCAACCACTGAACTACACACACAACCAGGAATTTAGAGATCTGGGGAAAAACCGAAGTGTTTGTGACCTTCCTCAATCCACTCATCCCCACCCCTCCAAAGAGTGTTTGTTTTTTTTATTGCAATTGTGTGTGTGTTTTCCTCAAATAACGCGCCTGGCGGAAACCGGAACTCTGCCATTTTGGTTCTATGTTTTTCCTTTCCTTTCCTTCGCGCTGAAAAAGAAGGGATTTGAACTTTTCGTCCGTTTGCGTTAATCCACTTGCTGAGCAAGGTCAATATTTATTTTTACGAAGTAATCAATAGTATAAGAAGCAGGAGTTTCCAGGAATTCCTGTGCGAGGTTAACTTTTACCAGAGAGATTTACAACTAGAAAATTGACATAATTAAAAACATAGCTTATCACAAAATAGTACAACAAGATCTAATCACCGTAGAAACGGAGCAACTGTTCCGTACCAAATTCACAACCGCAATAAGAAAAAGGTGAAAGAAATTGTACTTAGATGAGACCGCTAAAAGGAATAAGAAATAATCAACCTGTCTTATTATAATTTTTGTATCGAATGGCTTAAAGTAATATAATATTTCCATTCTTTTTCCCAACACCAATATAAGGAAACCCTTACAATATTTCAGATTAAATATAGTTCCATTTTTATCGTTTAACAAAGCTCCTGAATTTGTCTTTACTCCATCTTCATACTGCTTCTGTTCCTGAAATGCCAGAAAGAATGTGTGTTATTTGCAATACGGTAAATGACTTATACCCCATTGATACAAAAGATTTAAAATGCTTTTAAGCTGTTTCAGTTAAACCAACTTGACATTTTTTCCTTCATTGAAGTCGCTTAAACAGATTTTTATCGACGACCTCAAATTCAGTACATCGAAAGTAAAATCAAGCGACTACTTAAAACCTCTAGAAAACTTGGTTTTTTATTTCTCTTTCAGCTAATTCCGACTTAACTAAAAATGTTTTGCTGTTGTGAATGAAGTGTTAGCTTACTTTCCAACACAAGGGTGTGGTTATACTATATACTTTTCTTCCTTTACAGGGAGATATAATGCCCTTCCCTTTATATATCTATATAATAATTGTTCTAACCACGTTTTATATATTTTTTCTTGATTTGGTCGTATCTCTCTTGCCTTTCTTTTTCCCTAAAAAAAAGCAGAAATAATTTAAATTCCCATATGACAAAAAAAGATAACTGAAATTGTCATGAACTTGAAGGTTGTGTATACCTTTCCTTGTGTTTATCGGCTATATCTTTTCTCTTCCGACGAAACTTGGCCTCATCTTTGTCCGTCCTAGATAAAGAAAATCAATTTTAAGACAATTTCTCGCCCAAGTAGTTTTGATTGAACAGAGAAGGATAATGGGTGTGATCTTTACTCACAGGTTCACACAGAAAATGAAAGATACGAGTGCAGAAGTATTACATCAAAGGCGGAAGGAGGGTGAGCAGGGAAAGGCTTTCCTCAAAAACATAACAAACACGAAAATTTGAACGAAGAGCCACAGCCCTCTCCTTACGACAGTGCAAAACTTATTGCCATAAATTGTCTCTTAAAGATACAACCCAAAGTGATCCTCCCACAAATCGTTTTTCATGGCGGATCGCGCCTGGCGAAATATGTTTAAGGACTTATCGATCTACCGACACAATAGACACTGTTAGCAACGTAGAGAGGTTTGCTTGTGCCGACAAAGTACGCGAAGGGCATTTTATAAGTTTGACTGTAATTATACACTGAGTTTATTGTGCGATGAAGCCGGCTCTCTCTTCCCTCCCCTCCCACGTTTCAAAACGCTATGCCGCGGTTTCACCGTTTGCGGTAAGGAAAGAGTCACGTGTTGATGGGGGTACACAGGAGAAAAAGGGAATCTCTTGCTAATGCCTCTGAATACAGCCGTTACTTTGTCTGAAGTTGTAAGTTGTATGTGGGCTAGCAATCCTTCTATGGGACAGGAAGAGCCACCTCGTGGAATGTCTACTGCTAAATCATCATCATCATCATCGTCATTGTTATTATTATTACTATTATTATTATTATTATTATCATTTATCATTATCATTATTATTGCCCGCCACAATCTGGCCAGTTGGTGTTTTGTATTTGACATTAGCGTGGTAGAATCTTTCCCACAAATTTTTATAGTCTTATAGATTACGACGTTAACAGGAGAAAGTCTTTTAGATATCCATAATCACACAATACCTACCCTTCCCTTGCTCTCGTTTTTCGACAAACGCAGCGACAAAAGCAATATGCTATTATCAAAAACACCACGGTAAGCACCACAGGCAGGGTATGGAGAATAATTTTTCTAGTGTCTAAAAGAAAAACATTTCAGTACAATGTTTAATATCCAGAAAACAATTGTTGAAAAAAAAACTTAAAATTGAAAGGGCTAAAGGGGAAGAAAAGTCTAGAAAATTTTACCTCAGGAACTAGAAAATAATTGCCGTTTTGTCCGTTTTAGCTTGAAATTGTGACGGTAGTGCTTTGAAGTTGCTCTTATTTACAACTTTCGCGACTAGAAATATGCCTTCTTGGATGTGACGTCAGCTATGACGTACAATAGTCAATCCGTGTTCAACACTTTGACCAGATTGACCACGGGTATTTCTTATGAGAGTTCAACTATGGTCAACCGTCTCGTGGTTAACTGTCATAATACAAAAGGGAAAAGAGTAAGCTTCCAAAAGCTACCCGAAAATGAAAATTTAAAGAAAATTTGGCCAGTAAAAATAAAACGCAAGGACAGTTTGCCGAAACCCGGAACTGCTACGTCTGCTCAGATCACTTTATCGAGGAAGACTTCAAGCGGAATATTCAGGTATGAAAGTTGTGCCTTTTGACCTTTGCTTCAGACTGAAAGGTACGTATACCTTTCACATTTTCAAAATGCATTTTCAGTTTAATAATTATTTTTAAGAGAACCACTGCAATGGAAGCGAAACAAATTGAAGCTTGCATTGGTGATTGACCGCGTGTGGTAAATTCAGTCAGTAAATTCAGTTCATTCAAAGGCACGTGAACTTTTGTTGATTTTAGAATCACTATAAAAAATGTCTTCTCGTCACTGTATATAAATAAGAAGACAATGAAGAAAACCATTAGTGTGTTAAATGTTTGGTTTTTTTTTTTTCTTGTCAAAAGCACAGTCCCTGATCTCCGAAAAAACATCACACACACTCCACGCCCGCCTCAGGACGACCTTCTCGCACGGCATGTATCCAGATTTGGAAAAAATTAAGCCACGGTGGAGAAAATAGAAATGCAAAATTTGAAGAATCTGCCTGAAATGCCACTGGCATTTATATCATTAGTTTTATGTTTTCGGAACAGACTGTTAAAGGTATTTAATTATTGGAACTGGAGCCGATACCCTTGTAGCGCCGTAGAAAGACTGTGCACTTCCTTGAATGATTAATAAATACAAAGACAATTTTGTTGATTAAACGTGTCCATAAAGCTTTTATAATTTCCGGCTGCATCTGGGTAATTACTTCTCATTGATGCCACAACACACGAAGGAATCACGCGTCTGTTCACTTTACTATGGCTGTTATAAGTCCACCAAGTGGACTGTCTATAACTTGCCAATCGCACACTCCTAGGAAAAAAACGAAATACACTGATACATAGTCGGAACGGAACCCAAACAAATGCAGTTGAAACAAGCAAATTCTGCTTCACCAAGCAGGCGACCATTCGAAATGAGATCGATATCCTAACTTAACACTGTTCGACAACGGGAGATTTCCTGACGCTCGTCGTATGACGTGAGGTTCTGTTTACATGTAACAAATTTGGAAGAGTGGACCTCCTTTTGTTTACTTTCCCAGAGTAGATAATGTGATAATTATCTAAGTACTCTGTCTCTCGATTTTGTCTAGTTCACGTCCATATTTAACCATAATTTACCTCCATTGGGAAAACAAAACATACAAATTAAAGAGGTCTATATACAATTAAAATTGCGGTGAAGTTCATCCTTAGGACTAAAGGTTACAACACCACTTGTAATGAAAGGGCTGATAACAAATTGCATTTGTTTCTTACGGTTCGTATCAGACTAACTTGCAAACAACTTAAACGTTATGTTCGCATGAATTTTGTGAAAAATGTTTCTACTATCGGTGCTTACTCAACTGACTCAATTGACGGATAATCTTCAAGTCTCTCATTTCTCAGTCGGTGTATGCCAACAAAGACTGTTCTGATGGCATCTTTTGACAGTTGCCGCAAGAGCACCACTCGCGATTTCGAAGACGTGAGCGCCTAGATTTTTCTCCTTGTATCTCTCTCTGAATTTCTTCGTCAACAGAGGTTTCTTCTTCTCCTGAAGACGAGCTGTGCTGCGGCTCAAACATCAATGGAGGAGTTTCACCTTCTGGATTTAGATCCAAGTCGAGAATTGAGTCATTCTTGCCCTTCTTGCCGCTATTTTCTTTGTTTTCATCCATCTTAGTCGAGATTACAATGCTTGACTATTGTTACGTCATAGTTACGTCATAGCTACGTCATAACAAAGATGGGGGATTTCAACTCCAGAATGTCAATTTTGAAAACGTGATTTCTGGCAACAAAAGTT
Organism: Pocillopora damicornis; assembly: GCF_964200805.1. Lineage (NCBI taxonomy): Eukaryota > Metazoa > Cnidaria > Anthozoa > Scleractinia > Pocilloporidae > Pocillopora > Pocillopora damicornis. Next base: position 18,584,550 of record NC_142678.1, read on the forward strand.
TCAGCTCAAATGAATAGCCAATTAAGACAAAGCAAGTCAGGAACTTTTGATGTAGAAGACTTTTCCTAGACCTTACTTCCCCTTTAAGTGACTATCGATTGAATATACTCGATTACAAACGAAAGCCCTTCGGTAGAGCTACAGTTATCCTTAAAGGCCCATTCCCAACCTTGATGCAATGTGCGCCGCGACACAATTTCCTGTAACACGAAATTCCCAACTCACTGAAAACCTTCTAAAATCGTCTTTCTCAAGAGCCATCCTGGACATATAGTCAACTGTTTTAAGGTAAATACATTCGCCGGTCGTCATTTTACAGTTTCCTTACGAAGAAAGTGTCACGCTTGGATCTCTTCGTACTTTGTGAACAGAGTCGGCGAAAAGGACAACGTTCAAATTTTTTCACTTTCTAGAAGCGCTTGAGGATTCTAAATGAAGATAAAATATTTCCAATAGAAATTGGTATTTTTCATAGAGAAATATGAAAAAATTTCAGACTGCCGGACGTTTAGTTATTTGAAGACCGTGTCCAGTAGTGTCCGGTGAAAATTTTCTTAGTGTCACGCTGGGATCTCTTCGCACTCTGTGTACAAGGTCAGCGAAAAGGATAAAGTTGGCATTTTTTCACTTTCTAGGAGCGCTTGAGGATTGTAAATGAAGGTAGAATATTTTCCAACGAAAAATTGGTATGTTTCAAAGAGAAATATGGAGTTGTTTGAGGACCGTGTCCAACCGTGTCATTGAAAAGTTTTTAAGTGTCAGGCGCTTCGATGGCTTCGTACTCTGTATACAGGGTTAGCGAGAAACATCAAGTTCGAAATTTTAGGCTGCCTGGAAGCGCTTGAGGATTGTAAATAAAGGTAGAACATTTTCGTATATATATTTTTTGGATTTCGAAGAGAAATATGGAAAAATATCGGACTGCCGGACGTTTAATTATTTTAAGTTTAGTCACTTCATTGCAGGAACGTCAGCGACACTGACAGTTTGCTGCTTTGCATGGACAACAATCTCGACCACTCTTTCAAGCGCAAGTTCTTCTCCACGGGCAGGAAACTTAAACTGACCCTTGGTCCTATTTAACAAGGATGGCAAACTTCAATTAAAAAAAAATTTATGAATGCAAGAAAACGTGGTGGATCAACATTTTCACCTTCTTCGAAATGCTTGCAAGGATTTTCGCGTTCCTCTTTAGCAACAACCGATTCATAAGCGTTTACTGCCTCAGAATCTACTAAATCAGTGGATTCATCCGATTCCATACCGGATTAAAACGAATAGAACTGTTTTAAACAGAATTATTTTGATAAGCTCTTCAAATTCATCGGAGAAAACACAGAAGGTATTTTGAGACGTGACAAGGTAAAAATAACTGACCAATCAGAGGCGCTATTTAAACAAAAGCGATGGTTCAAAACAAAAACAAACGACTGCGTTGCATCAAGGTTGGAAATGGGTCTTTAATGTCGTGCATGAAAGGTTGCTTTCGCTTTAGGGAGCCTCGCCGCTGTCGTATTTTTGACCGACTGACTTTAGGCAATATTTTAACGCTGATGCCATTTACGAAACATATAGATGAAGGATATTAAAAGGTCGGCTTGTGCACAATGTAAAACGCTGAACGGCGAAGATAGCTTGAATATGAGTACAGAACTATGAGTACATGCAAATTCTCATCTAACATCCAGGAGCAAGAAATGTATCTGTAAACCAGCCTGCAAAATTTTAAGTTAGCCTCCGAGTGCATGCCTCTATTCGTAACATATAAGTGCATTGTTACTTGAAATATAAGAAAGTTTCTTATCCCCGCAAAATTCGTCAACATTTAAAGTTGCGTGACTGAAAAACTAGCGTCTATTCTTGAAAGGATTAACGCTTCCTGTCTTTCACTTTCTGGGAAATTTACGTCAGACTGGTTTATATTTTGCCATAAGTCTCGCTAGTCCAATTAGAAGCATACTTACTTTACGCTGTTTTGGTTCAAAACGATACTTTTGTGATCTCCGCTGAGAATATCAGAATGTGATCGTGATAACACGAAATAGGAAATACGAAGGTGGAATGAAACACTTCTTGAAACACTTCACTTCTTAATACACTTCACTTCTTTTGTAATTACCCGAGCAACACAATGTAACTTACCAGCTGCCGCTGTGCAAGGCCACAAAGGGATGAAACCTAGAAAAAACGCAAGAACCAAAGGCGAGGAAAGGCTCCAATAAAACGCCATAGCGTCTTGACGTTGTTGGTGACCAACGTTGGCTACCGTATGAGTAAGGATCTCAACCTTTGATGTCACTACGACATCAAATGCATTCAAATGGATCGAAATTTGCCATTAACTTTCGACTGTCAGACGAGTCAGTGACAAGGGAGTGCAGGTATCGCTAAAAAATGAAAGGAAGAAGAGGAAATATGTATGTCCCAAATCCTGAGTATTTAGAGCTTAAAACATTAAGGGGAAAATTGTTCAAGATCAGTGTCACAATTGTTGCGTGACATATTAGTAAAGATTTTAAACGCGTCACGAAATCATCGCGAAACTATCCTGTTAATTTATTTCGGGTGAGTTTGTGTCAGTACAATCGTTGTATATTTCCATAGTATCATGGGAACTGAAAAAATTGTGGGGGGGGGGGGGTTGGCTCTTACCCTTATATTCTCTTAATTGAATAAAAATCAAAAGATGTTATCACAACTTGCAAAGCATTCTTCAGTAAACTAGACCCTGTGAGCAGGGTAACTGGGATACCTGGATGGTACTGAATCCTTGGAATCAAGTGTAGTGATACTACTGGTGTCGGACTAGTATACTGAAATAGTGCGCTTAAGTCTGGCCAAGGGCATACACCTATTTCAAAACATAGGCATGCTATGCGTGCAAGAGTTCCTTTTTGTAGGGTGGGTGGATTACTTGAAACATTGTGAATGATGTCTACATTCTTACAAAAGGAGAGAAGAATATTAATGTGGGAAAGAACGAAAATGTCGAATTACCTCACTCACAGGTATTTTGTGGGAGATTATGTGTATTTTGCGAATAAATGTAACTAAAAATAAACTGTATTGGTGCCACGGATACCTGTTAGTACAAAATGCAGACACTGCAGACCGGATACAAAATATAGACTGCAGACTGCAGAGTGGGTACAAAATGCAGACTAAGAATCTGAAGAGTTTTTACGTCTGGTATATAATAACATGTCATCTTACAGCTTACCGAGCGTCACGCAATCGCTTTTCTGCAATCCGCCTTCACGATTATTTGCACTATTGTGGAATATTCCTGGCCCATTTCTTGATGAAAATCGATCGCAATATTATTTCAAGCCTTCAATATAGTCTTCTTACTTTGCGCGCGAGTTGGTTGGTGTGATGTCTGTACAGATTTTATCAACGTAATAAAAGTAGATGATGTGAACTACAGTGATGGTAAAGCAAGCTTAAAACGGCAGAAATCGCCAGAAAATACAACGGATACACAGGGTATGAGTAAGTTTTATTGATTTTACGAGAAAAATGTTCATATTTCGAAATATGTATCGTTGTAAATCGACCATACTTCGTTCCCTGTACTATTCCTTATAACGTGCAGTTCCTCTCGTAACTTAACACCGAGTCACACAACGCGTGACGCGTTCATGAATTAATAGTTGGCTTTTTCTCGAGACGTGAGCTTGGGCCGCTTGTGACAAGACAATTGCGTAAACAATATTTAACATAATAACATTATACACAAAAAAACACAGGGTTTTGGATCACGTATTTATTAAAAAAGAATATCCATACAACTACAATGAAAACAAACATAAGATTCACCTTTCTGATCGTGAAGTTAATACCATTCGTACTGTTATCGTAGCTACGTTCCTTGCCATCAAGTGAATCCAACATGTCGTCTTAACTTTCTTCACAAGCAGTTTGCATCCCATATAGTTATGTTCTTCAGTCTCACGGTAGTAGCGTTGTTCAATAGATTGCATAGAGTATATGCAGTTTGGTTTCAGATTTCAGATTTTGCTTTTTACAACAAGTGAACGTTTTTCAACTAAGACATTGGCATACTTAGCATACAAGGCATTCAAGGCTTTCATGGCTTTCAAGCGTTCGCGACTCAATCCGTTCCAAAATTACCGCTCAATAACATCTTTCAGTGTGGATTAGCCGCGATTAATACGACTTGTATATGCGTCTGTAAGTATTTTGCGCGTTTGCGCTATAATGCTCCAGGAGATCGCAATCCAAATACGTTGAAATGCAAAACAACTGACCAAAGAGTTGCATGAGCAAAATCTCGTGTTCGTCATGTGACCCGGCCCTGTCTGTGTATGACAACGTCAATCATCATCAAGATAACACGCGTGATCAGCATGTGAACACCTCATTGGATCACAGTTAGTTGTCATGGTATCGAGGGATAACACGCGTGATCAGTATGTGAACACCTCATTGGATCACAGTTAGTTTCATGGTATTGGGGGCCCAATGACCTCTGGGTACTATTGCGCAATTTTTCCATTTTGTGGCGGAGGAAAAAAACAAAAAAACAAAAAACAAAAAAAAACTAGACCCTGTGAGCAGGGTAACTGGGATACCTGGATGGTACTGGATCCTTGGAATCAAGTGTAGTGATACTATGGGTGTCGGACTTTTTGTAGGGTGGGTAAATTACTTGAAGCATTGTGAGAGATGTCTACACTCTTACAAAAGGAGAGAAGAATATTAATGTGGGAAAGAACGAAAATGTCGAATTACCTCACACACAGGTATTTTGTGGTAGATTATGTGTTTTGCGAATAAATGTAACCAAAAATAAACTGTATTGGTGCCACGGATACCTGTTAGTACAAAATACAGACAGTAGACTGCAGACCGGATACAAAATATAGACTGCAGACTGCAGAGTGGGTACAAAATGCAGACTAAGAATTTGAAGAGTTTTTATGTCTGGTATATAATAACATGTCATCTTACAGCTTACCGAGCGTCACGCAATCGCTTTTCTGCGATCAGCCTTCACGATTATTTGCACTATTGTGGAATATTCATGGCCCATTTCTTGATGAAAATCAATCGCAAAATTATTTCAAGCCTTCAATATAGTCTTCTTATTTTGCGCGCGAGTTGGTTGGTGTGATGTTTGTACAGATTTTACCAACGTAATAAAAGTAGATGACGTGAATAACAGTGATGGTAAAGCAAGCTTAAAACGGCAGAAATCGCCAGAAAATACAACGGATACACAGGGCATGAGTAATTTTTATTGATTTTACAAGAAAAATGTTCATATTTCGAAATATGTATCGTTGTAAATCGACCATACTTCGTTCCCTGTACTATTCCTTATAACGTGCAGTTCCTCTCGTAACTTAACACCGAGTCACACAACGCGTGACGCGTTCATGAATTAATCGTTGGCTTTTTCTCGAGACGTGAGCTTGGGCCGCCAGTGACAAGACAATTGCGTAACAATATTTAACATAATAACATTATACACAAAAAAACACAGGGTTTTGGATCACGTATTTATTAAAAAGAATATCCATACAACTACAATGAAAACAAACATAAGATTCACCTTTCTGATCGTGAAATTAATACCATTCGTACTGTTATCGTAGCTACGTTCCTTTCCATCAAGTGAATCCAACATGTCGTCTTTCTTCACAAGCAGTTTGCATCCATTATAATTATTTTCTTCAGTCTCACGGTAGTAACGTTGTTCAATAGATTGCATAGAGTATATGCAGTTTGGTTTCAGATTTCAGATTTTGCTTTTGACAACAAGTGAACGTTTTTCAACTAAGACATTTGCATACTTAGCATACAAGGTATTCAAGGCTTTCATGGCAGTCAAGCGTTCGCGACTCAATTCGTTCCAAAATTACCGCTCAATAACATCTTTCAGTGTGGGTTAGCCGCGATTAATACGACTTGTATATGCATCTGTAAGTATTTTGCGCGCTTGCGCCATAATGCTCCAGGAGATCGCAATTTAAATACGTTGAAATTTATAAGCAAGATCTCGTGTTCGTCATGTGACCCGGCCCTGTCTGTGCATGACAACGTCAATCATCATCAAGATAACATGCGTGATCAGCATGTGAACACCTCATTGGATCACAGTTAGTTGTCATGGTGTTGAGGGATAACACGCGTGATCAGCATGTGAACACCTCATTGGATTAGTTACTTGTCATGGTGTTGAGGGCCCAATGACCTCTGGGTACTATTGCGCAATTTTTCCATTTTGTGGCGGAGGAAAAAAAAAAAAAAAAAAGACAAAAAAACAAAGGCATTTTATGACTGGGCTACCACAGGTATCCCAGTAAAAAAGACGACAAAAAAACAAAAGCATTTTATGACTGGGCTACCACAGGTATCCCAGTAATGACAGCGGGCTGTATTAAAGAAGGAGATTGTGACACCCTAACCGGTCCATTTTGATTCTTTCGCTTACAGTTTTGATGCACAATTTACAATACTTTTGAAATCCCCACCTTGAGGGAAAACAGAACAGCTTTTCAGGACCGTTAAGTTACAGGAACCTTCGAGAAACGAGCTCGAATAGAAATAGAATAGATTCCGGTAATTCTGATGGATTCTGATGCACTTCATTTGATTGCAATCGATGTACAAATCATGGAATTCCAAATCATGGATTTTGTCAGACTAAATGTTCATACTAGGTTGAGTATATAGGTGCGTGTGATCAACACGCTTCCCATTTGCTTTTACCCTTATATTTAGAGCAATACATCGTTCTGAAAGCAAGTCTTTCCTTTTTCATTCTGTTTCGTTCGCTTATTAAAGTTTTGGTTGAAGAAATAAAAGCTCCTCGCTCTAAACTCAGGAAAATTGTGATTAATACCGAGTGCAGTCGAACCTGTATTAAGCGGCACTTAATTAATCGTTCATGCTCTATTAAGCGGTGAGTTGTCAAAGTCCCGAAATTCTTTCCCCTTGAAGAACGTAGTTAATAGTATTAGTCACAGACTAGAAAATAAACCGAGTTAAAAAAATTAGCGTGCGGCCACAGTGTATTTGACGATGGACGCCTTATTTTGAAAACAACCCAGTATCCTTACTTCACACTTAAAACTGTAAGACTTAGTTCACAAATAGACGCCTGCGCGTAACAACAGTGATAAATGTGTTACATGAACAATTTACTTTCTACATCGTTGATTGTCTGTAGTGGAACCGGCTAGGAAACGGCCCTAGTTCGCAAGTTTTCATCAATTTAGATCGGTTATGTCTGATTTCGATAGGAATGTTTTGTCTAATTTAACGAAAAATCCGATGTGCGCGTTTTAAACCCCCATAGACAGACACTTCCCTCTGTTTTCCCAAGATCCCTTCGATTTCGAATGATCACGCCGAGCATAGTTATGTTCCTCCTGTTTTCGGACAGTTTTACCCTATGTACAGTGGAAAGATTTCTCTGGTTTTGGACTTTACGACTTTGTTAAACTACATTTTGGACAAGTTTGTCTAAGTTTTGAAATGTTTCCAACCTAAGTACTCAGTACCTTTCAGTAGTACTCAGTATCTTTCAGCATAGGGATATAAAGATGCTTGAAAGTTTAATTAATTCTGAACTTGAGAAAGTTCTTACTTGGCTATGTGCAAATAAGCTTTCATTAAATATTGATAAGTCAAACTTTGTTATTTTCCATCCAATTCAAAGAAAATTGCCCAAACAGGTCATGTTATCTATAAACAATCAGATGTTGACCCAGGAAACTTCCATTAGATACCTTGGAGTTTACATTGATTACAATATTAGTTGGAAGATGCACATTACTAATATTTCTAAAAAATCAAGAGAAGTATAGGCATTCTTTCTAAACTAAGTTATTTCTTAAGTACTAAAACACTACTTAGCCTGTACTATGCTCGGGTTGAGCCTTTTCTCAACTACTGCATAATTGCTTGGGGTAATACCTGACTAAAAGTACACTTGTATCATTTGACACAAAAACCCTATATGTTGTCTCGCGGCACCTGGGTTTCGTTGGGGTTTATTATATAAGCTAACAACAAAACCTAAGTCAGCTGATAGGTTTAACTTCAAGATTACTCTCTCCACACAACATCATTATTAATAAAGCATAGAAAACTACATAAGCTCAGACTCTTTACTCAAAGATGCAGCCTGAGCAAAGCCATTTTAATGGCATTTTAATGACATCTTAAAATATGTCGTCATTGCGAAGCCTTGATTAACAGATACAAAGGTAAGAGAAGCTTCTGAATTTGTGTCTTTATTCCATCTTCATACAGATTCTATACCTGAAAATTAAGAAAGAAATTGTATTATATGCGATACAATAAATGACTTAAACCCCATTCATACCAAAGCTTTAAAATGTTTTTAAGTTGTTTCGGTTAGACCCGTTTGACATTTTTTTTTCATTGAAGCCGCTTAAACAGGTGGTTATCGACCTCAAATTTAATACATTGAAAATAAAGTTAAGCGACTACTTAAAATCTATACAAAACTCAGTTTTTTTTTCATTTCTCTTTTCTTAATTTCCATTCAGTTAAACCCGACTTAACAAAAAATGTTTTACTGATGTGCACGAGGTGTTAGTTTACTTTCCAACACAGGGGTGGGATTATACTTCATACTTTGCATACTTTACAGGGAGAAATAATGCCTTTCTCTTTATTTATATAATAATCGTCCTAACCAGAATTTATTTTTTTGATTGAATTTAAAACGACCTATTCACCTACCATATTTTTTCCTCATTTCGTCACGTTTCTCTTGCCTTTCTTTTTCCCTAAAAGAAGGCAGAAAGAATTTAAATTATCTTATGACAAAAAAGATAACTGAAATCGTCATCAACTTGAAGGTTGTGTATACCTTTCCTTGTGTTTATCAGCTATTTTTTTTCTCTTCCGATGAGACTTGATCTCATCTTTGTCAGTCCTAGATAAAGAAAATCAATCTTAAGACAACTTCTCACCTGAGGAGTTTTGATTGAACAATGAAGGATACCGGTAATAGGTGTGATCTTTACTCGCACGGTCACACAGAAAACGAAAGATACGAGTGCAGAAACATTATTAGCAGAGAGAGTGAGCAGGGAAAGGCTTTCCTCGAAAACATAAAAACACGAACATTTTGACAAGGAACCACAGTCCTCCCTTCACGACAATGCAGAGCTTATTGCCATAAAATTGTCTCGGAAAGATACAACCCAAAGTGATCCTCTCATAAATCGTTTTACATGGCGGATCGCGCCTGGCGAAACATGTTCAAGGACTTATCGATCTACCGACGCAATGGACTGTTAGCAAAGTGAAGAGGTTTGCTTGTGCCGACAAACTACGCCAAGGGCATTTCCTAAGTTTGACTGTGATTATACACTAAGTTCATTGTGCGATGAACCCCCTCTCCTCCCTCCCCTTCCACGTTTCAAAACGCTTTGCCGCCCCTGGATCATATAAAAATTCAGTTACGCCGTTTACAGTAATGAAAGAGTCTAGTGTGGATGGGGGTACACGGGAGAAAGAGGGAATCTCTTACTGATGCCTCTGATTACTTTGTTAAGAGCCACCTCGTGAAATGTCTACTGCTAAATTATAATTATCGTCGATATTATTGTTTTATCATTATCATTACTACTGCTCAACACAATTTGGCCATTGCAGTTAAGTATTTATATTTTACAAGGTACTTGTAGACGCTAGCATATAGATTACGACGTTTACAGGAGAGTCTCTTAGATATCGGTAATCACCCAATACCTACCCTCCCCTTGCTCTCGTTTTTCGACAACAGCAGCAGTAGATGCAACATCCTATTGTCACAAGCAACACGAAACCCGCCACAGGCAGGGCAATGAGAAGAATTTTTCCAGTGACTAAAAGAAAAACATTTCAATACAATCTTTAATATCCAGAAAACAATTGTTGAAAAAAAAACTTAAAATCGTCCCTTTTGAAGCTTTGGTTGGGGCAACTAATCGAATGAGAATATTTCTCATTTTTTTTTTTTTACATCAGAAATAAAGTGAGGATGTCATCATTGGAAGGTCTCCTCTTACGATAACTGAGCGAAACTAAAGGTGACTATGCCGTCACCGGTAATGATAATGATTGAAATCCCCCTTGATAAGCCTGAGTGCTTGGGGGGAAAACACGAAAAGACATGTTCAAAGAAATAAAAGAAACCTATTGCTTTAAATTGAGCAACATTTTCTACCTAGACACTGTTCTGTCATCCATTCCTGACCCTCGCAAGACTTTTGGAGAGTGCTCTTCACCAAATCACCAGCCTCGCATAATTTGGTTGGCTTGCAGTAAAAGCACTAAAAAACAATGAATAGATAACTGAATAAGTTATAAGTAAATAATTGAATATACGAAAAGACTAAGAGTAGAACTGTAAATAAATGTGATAACTTATCACCATAAATTTATTAAATTCTAGACAATATTTTTTAAGACAGATTCACCATTCAAACAGTCAACCGAACGAAAGGATGCTCTCCCATTTGAGTTACAGAGGACCTTTGAGATCTGGCTGCTGAGTTTACTATAATTAGCGAAACGAGACTTTCAAAGTAATTAAAAAGATAAAATTTCAAGATTTCTGTTTATTATGTTGAGTGAAGGGCTATAAACCACCAATCAAGGGGAGGCTGTGCAGAAGTATCATAGGGTCTCTGGATAGTATATAGAAATCTCAAATTTCATAACTCTCATGTACTGTATAATGCATGCAGTTTCAGATTTTTACTTCCTTACCAATGCTAGAATTTAGTCATTATAATTTATAATTTACAAATGGCTTGATGTTGAAAAACAAAAGATGATGAGAATACAAATAATCGTTTAATATGTTAGATTTATTATTTTCCTGAGCCAATTCATTGTTTGACCATGCCTCTGTTTCTCGGAGGTTTCAGATTCCGGCTGAATTTTTATGATGCCTCTTACTACATTCAAGCACATAAATATTTTCATTACATGGTGACCTTACCCCAGATTGTTCGACGCATTTTTTACACGAAATGCCGCTGTATTTACTGCAGTTTGCTAGCGAATAAATGAATAAGATTAAACAGGGTTAAGTGACTATCGATTGAATATACTCGATGACAAACGAAACCCCTTCGGGAGAGCTTCGGTTATCATTAATGTCGTGCGTGAAAGGTTTCTTCCGCCTTCGGGAACCTCGCCGCTGTTGTACATAGCGTATTTTTAACAGACTGACCTTCTAACCTGAAGCAATATTTGAACGGCGTAGTTAGCTAGAATATGTCTATAGAACTATATACACATGCAAATTCTCATCCAACATCCGGGAGCAAGAATTGCATCTGCAAACCAGCTTGCAAAATTTTAAGTTAGCTTCCCAGTGTATGCCTCAATTCGTAACGTGTAAGTGCATTGTTACTTGAAATATAAGAAAGTTTAAAATCCCCGCAAAATTCGTCAACAGTTAAAGTTGCGTGTCTGTTCATGAAAGGATTAACGCTTCCTGTCTTTCACAAAGGGAATTTACATCAGAGTGGTTTATATTTTACCACAAGTCTCGTTAGTCCAATCGGAAGCATATTTACTTAATGCT